>NW_013673996.1:0-6937 GCF_000517525.1 Limulus polyphemus
AGAGTATAACCTGCTAAGTATCCCACTAATTACACATTTATGGATACTGACAAGCTAGAATATAAATTTCTAGTCTCCAAATTTCTTGATTTATCAAGATATGTTAAACCCACAAGCGGTGCTCCACCTATCTCATCCAGGCTTTAAAAATTGTCAATAATTCTCTCTGACATTTGTCAGTACATTATTTATAACCAACACAAAGAACAAGATTTATTACACTAGTTTTTTTTGGTGTAACTAGATATTTGGCTTCAGCTTAACTATTTGCAAGCATGTTTTTTTTCTCTTAGCAGGAAAGTGAATTTTTTAACCTATTTATTGCCTAGTTAGAAAACCAGTTAAATTACAGTTGTTTTAAGATATGTCATTGCCTTTTATATGTTTTGGGTGTGTATATCCGAACAACTAACTTAGTGAAAAAAGTGAGGCTTAGCCCAATTATGCAGGTCACATACTTCGCTCGTATTGTTTATGACCCGTGGCTAGGCACTTCTTACAGAGTTTGTGCTTTTGACAGGAAGATTGGTCTTCAAATATGTACTAAGTATAACAATAAAACCATAAATGTACAGAAAACAGACGTGAAAAGGTTAATAGTTGAAACTTTAAAGATAAGAACTAATGAAACAAGGGAAGTTATGCATCAAAAGAAGAAAAACAGATTTGATTTTATTTAATATTTTTCAACTTTTCATTTAACTGTACACTAATCATTATTGATGATTTTGCTATAGTTAGTGTTAAGGTAGACAACATTTAAATAAAATATAAAGTTTTACCAAAAACAAATACTTTTGATATTCACTGAGGAGATTATGCAAATTTAATATGAAAACTATATGATGCAAAAAAAAATCAGATTGCGTTCAAATGAGTCAGAATGATTCTGTAAATTCACAGACAAATCTTTAATAAAAAATATTTTGTTGAAAATTTCTGGGATTTTGTGTACAACAAACTTTTCGTGTTTACTAAAAATTTGTCAAAATTCATGAAGATACACATCATAAATCCAGAATTACAGTAAACACTTCATCAGTATGGCATCAATCCAATACATCGCCTTTCTTGTCTTTTCCAAGCTTTAAACTTGTGTCCTCTCATTCTATTATCTTCAAAATATAACAACTAATCTTGTAAACTTCTCTTACACTTCTTTTCTTATGAGATAATAAGTTAAAAGATCTTATCTTATCCCTGTAAGATAACCCTTCTATGCACAAAATCTTCTTAGTAACCCTGCTCTGAACCCTTTCCCTGTAAGATAACCCTTCTATGTACAAAATCTTCCTAGTAACCCTGCTCTGAACCCTTTCACTGTAAGATAACCCTTCTATGCACAAAATCTTCCTAGTAACCCTGCTCTGAACCATTTCCAATAAGTTGATGTCTGTTTCTTAGGTAAGGAAACCAATACTGTGCATGCCACTCCTCACAAGACCTAACTAGCATTTTATACAGTAATAATTAGCTTAGGTAAGGAAACCAATACTGTGCACGCCACTCCTGACAAGACCTAACTAGCATTTTATACAGTGATAATTAGCTCTTTTGAATTGTAATAAATGTCTATAAATGCACCTTAGAACTCTACTAGTTTGACAACTAGCAACAGAGCATTGCTTCGATTGTTTGAATGACTTATCCACCAATATGCCTTCGTTTCACTTTCAGTCATGATTTAGAGCAGATTCCAGTGTACATTAGACACATAATTCAAATTATGATAACCAAATGCATTACTTTGCACTCACTGTAATTAAAGGTAATTAGACAAACATTTGTCCAACTGATACAAGTCATTCTGTAACACCTCAGCATCATCAATACAGCTGTAAATACCCAAGAGTTTAATGTTATTAGTAAAGATTAGTGACTAACTAATTATACCCCTATCAATGCCATTAAACCATTATTGTAAATAAGAAAAAACAAAGGCACATGCGATGACCTTAAGACACTCCATTAATACTAATAGATTTGACTGAACTATATTAATAACGATCTTTTGTTTTTACCCATCCAACCATGCTTCAGTTCAATTAATTGTTTTTTCTACAACCCCTAATCTACAGAATTTCCATCACCCAGATAACAAATAGCATCCTTGATGAAAAAAAAAAAAAAAGAGGGAGATTTGTAGAGCAAGAGTATTTTTAATGAAATGATGTCACTCTTTAGACATAGGAGTAACGTTAACAGCTCTCCGATCTTCAGGCTCCTGCCCACTGTCTAAAGACCTACATGTACCAAAAATGAAATAAAGACTGTACATCTAAACTTTGACCTCCTTTAAAACCTGGGAGAAAAACTTTGTCAAACTCAGGTGGTTTATTATTAATCTCTCAATCTTTCTATTTTCCTACAAGGGATAGTATCCACATGGTTTACATCAGTTCCAATATTTACCTACAAGGGATAGTATCCACATGGTTTACATCATTTCCAATATTTACCTACAAGGGATAGTATCCACATGGTTTACATCATTTCCAATATTTACCTACAAGGGATAGTATCCACATGGTTTACATCAGTTCCAATATTTACCTACAAGGGATAGTATCCACATGGTTTACATCAGTTCCAATATTTACCTACAAGGGATAGTATCCACATGGTTTACATCAGTTCCAATATTTACCTACAAGGGATAGTATCCACATGGTTTACATCAGTTCCAAAATTTTCCTACAAGGGATAGTATCCACATGGTTTACATCAGTTCCAATATTTACCTACAAGGGATAGTATCCACATGGTTTACATCAGTTCCAATATTTACCTACAAGGGATAGTATCCACATGGTTTACATCAGTTCCAATATTTTCCACAGAATGCTCAAGAATATTGTTAGTATCTTCTCTTATAAAAACAGAAGAAAACATTTAAAATCTCAGCCATCTTTTATCACCAACTTGTGTGGATTCTCACCTATATTAAACATGTGATTCAAATTATAATTGCATCCTACAAAAAAATGTGATTAAGTAACAGTAACCTAACATAAGAATCATATTCAGTGTTTCTTACATTTATACTGTTTAGCTGTACTGACACTAAGCATGGAAAATAAAGCAATAAAAAAAAACTTGACAATAAAAATGAGCATACTACGCCTGATTTCATAGGGAAGGAGAGTTTACTTTCTCTTCAAATAATAATACAAAGCCTAGTTGTAAACTATTTTTAAATGAAAACTTCACCATATAAGATCAACTACATACTTTTTCTTGTGATAGTTTCTCCTAAAAATACAATTTATATTCTTAATTTATTCATCACCACATGTTGGATATCTTTAGCCTAATAAGTACATTATTATTATTATATTTAATGAGAAAAACCTGTCGTATACAATTTTTTTATATTGCATATTTGGAGTAATGTTCATCAAACCATTTAAACAACTTTTTTTTTACAAGGTTTTGTGATTTTACACTTGGATCTTGAGATCAAAGAGAAATGAGATGATGTTTCCCCATAACTACAATCACAACTTAAGACTGCCCAATGAATTCAAGTACAATTTTGTGCCAAATACTACTAACTTACTAGAATAGCATAGACAGTAATGTAGTAGAATTAAATTAAAGTTAAACTAAATGCACCAGACATCACAATTTCAAATGGGTCAGTACAGTAGCACCAGCAGAACATATTCAGGCTATAGATCAGTAGATGTACGTTTCAGTTTCATAACAATTTAACATGGTCATAGCTTGGAAGTTGGATTTTCGTACTAAGTTGGTAATAATACAGCCTTAATTAAGCAAAGTCTAGGCACATTGTCATTAACTTTGTTAGATAACATTCAATGAATGATTCATTATCTTCAGCTATGGCAATTGTATTTCTATTGGACACCGAGTTAGTCTATATATTACTACTAATAGTAATACTATTAGTATTATTACCAGTTACTGTAGTATAGTACTGTACAGTAGTAATAGTACTATTTACACTTAGTAATAATACTACTACCGTAATACTACGATAACTAATTACTACTAGTACTAGTAGCAGTAATACTAGTAATATTGCTTAAAGTTAAACTAGTTACAGTAATATAAATTCACACTAGCAAAAATTACAAGCATTACTTCTTATATTATCATTTAATACATTATTTACAATTTTCAAACCATACCTTCTGACTTGAATTACTGCATGAACTTAACATTTGTAAACGAACAAAATATATTTCATAACTTCTGAAGCCTAACGCTCACCAACTCCGTTAATTAAACGTCTGCTTCTCAGTCTTTACTTCCCCTCATCAAACAAGACATCCAAGACTCTACCGCTGTGCCCTCTACATTCAGGTGACGGAAGTTACGTGTCAGGATTTAGCTATAAATTTATCACTGTTTATTTTCAAATTATATATATATTAAAACATTCTCCCCACTGGAAAGCATATTCTCTTCACAACTATGCTTACTTTAGAACTGAAAAAATTAATTTCATCGACACTTCGTTACGCTTTCGTTGAGATAGCTTGATAGATATAATAAATGATAATGATAGGAACAAATTATTGAAAACCGGGTTATTACACACAATTCTTTAGCATATTGTATAAAATAGAACATTCTAACAATTAGCTGACAAAATTCAATGCGAATAAAAACTATATGTACCGGTATATAATAAATATCAGAAAAGCAATCTGGCAACGTAGAATTCTAAGTAAACCTGGTGGTATACATGCACATGCAGAAGCAGCTTTTCATCATATCCTATTTATGGGACAACTTCCTGTCGATGGGGTAATCGAACAGTATGTGTTCAAGTTTAAACAAAGTTCATGGCACTTCAAGCACACAAAACGTTCCTTGACCAGACAGCTATCCCATAATTTAAAAGAAATTACTGCTTGGACCTTTATTATTCAAAAATACATACATCTGTTACGTACTATAAAATATATAATCACGTTTTGTGGGAAACAACTCATCACTATATAATGAAAATAATGGCATGCGCATCACAACTACTAGTTCATAGGCCCCTCCCCCGGGGAAGGGGGATGTGCTACCCCAATTCTTCCTTACACTCCCCCCACACACATTTAAAAAAGTTAGGCTCACGAATACCAGTTATATTGGAAAATTATTGTCATGAATAAAAATCAACTACTAAAACATATCTTGTCTCCAGCATCGTTTAGTTCTCAACAAGGAGATAATCAAGTTGTTGGTTTTATTCAAACATATAACATGCGACTGAGCTGCTTCAATAAAAATTACCACAGAGGTCTACATTGCAATTATTCTATTACCTATTCTTAATAATAATAATAATAATATTCAACTGTACTTTGAATATTTAGTACTTCCACGCCTTTAGAGATTATCATTAGACACTGGTATTAACACACGTTTGGTTACCCTAATGAATACGCCGCCCAGTAACACAGTGGTATGTCTGAGGACTTATACTGCTAGAAACCGGGTTTCGATACCTGTGGTGTGCAGAGCACAGATAGCCCTTTGTATAGCTTTGTGCTTAATAACAAACAACAATATAATGAATACATATGTGAAGAACAATAGTTAGAATTTTTTTTTCTTCCAATCAACTTCACTAAAAGCCAAGAATAAGGTCACTTGGAATTTTCAAACTTAATCTGAAGGCGCTGTTATCGATCAGAAACACTATAAATATATATATTCTTTTGCACAGATCTAAGAGAATCACCAGGAATTGCGAAGGGTAGTTTAGTTTGTTTGTTATATAGCTAAGCCAAAAGCTACACAATGGGCTATCTGCTCTGTGTTCATCACGGAGTATCAAACCCCGTATTCAGTATTAAAAGTCTCAGTGTACTACCTGGAGACCCAGAGTATTTTAGTAACTACAGTACAGGTTGTTTACATATATAAAATCACAACATATCTACTTAACAAAACTGAGTTCAATATATAAACATTACAATAAAGATGTTGTTGTTGTTTGTTATTAAGCACAAAGCTACACAAAGGGCTATCTGTACTCTTCCCACCACGGGTATCGAAGCCCGGTTTATAGCAGTATAAGTCCGCAGACATACCGCTATGCTACTGGGGGCAAGTGTACAAGTCATTTGGTCCCAGTAGTCAGACAACGCCCTTGTGGCGGTGGGTGCTTCTGTCTGCTTGTTCTCTCTGTGATCAACAGTTCAAAATTTGGGACAGCTATACCTGAAACCAGGGACTTGACTGTTTAGCCTAAATGCGTATAACGTGCCGTTCAGATTGAAAATATCAATACTAATTTTAATAAAGATGTGTGGAATTTATATTAAGTATGTATATTTTTGTTGTTATTTTTAGATTGTGTTAAAAACAGTCTGAAATTGTATGTTTAAATATCAGTGGCTCAGTTAATCAACACATTTTTTTAAAATTTACTTATTAATACGAACTTCAGAGTGAATGTAAAGAAGAATGTATAGTGTATTCAGTGCCGTCGAGGCTTTTCGTACAATACCAGAGCTCTTCAGACGGACTGGGATACGATGGATATAATAGTGATGAAGGTGCTTTTATATTAGCAAATTGCTTGGGGTTAATTTTTACGACGTGAACTGGACTAAGTTGGTGAAAAGTAATTTTTTGGTGAACCTGTTATATTGAGTTATTGACTAAAAGTTATTAAGCCTTTTCTTTTGTTTATTATATAGAAAAATCTTCAAATAAAGAAAAATAAATAAACTTAAAGGTACTTGCTTTATAAGTATTATTAAAACCATCATAACTGACAATCAAATACCTCTAAAATCGTACAAATGTTTTAAAACTATATATATATATATTATATTGTTACGCATCTGTTCGTTTGTTAATTTCCTGTATAATTTCTTTTCGAGGAACTTCAGCGATACAAGCTCTTTCTTAATTAAACCAGTTTATTTTTCCCTGGATACATCTTTGTAATACACAGAATTTC
>NW_013673996.1:7394-8795 GCF_000517525.1 Limulus polyphemus
ACTCAATTATCTTTATCTTCGATCTATCTGCATATCGATCTATTTATGCAATCGCGCTGGTTTTTCTCGCCAGGCTAATATACTAAAAAAGAGGGCGTCTCGAACAAACTCGGGCCTCCCCGATAATTCGTGATCTTTCCAGAAACTCCAGCGCGCATGCTCCTAGCGTCATGCGACTTCCGCTGTAGTAACAATATATATCATATATCTCTTTTTGGGCAAAGTAGGTGAAAGATTCTCCCGCTGCTATTTTGTGTGTATGTGTTAATGTACGTGATTATAACAAAGTATTTTAGTTCACTTCTGTTTGTATTACAATTTCCATAACTAGAATAATTTTGTGTCACAAAAAAAGAGATTTATTAAATTGTGTAAAAAATCATTTATTTATGTAGTTGAATTTCAGTCTGAAAGAACTCAACGCTAAATTATTTAATGTGATGCACAAAGTCTCATAATTCGAGAGTATTAACACGGATTAAATTTAAAAGGCCCAACTTTTTTTGTTCTATGTAACATAATTCTGTTTATTTTTAACGCAAAATCTGCCCTGTGGCCACCGTGGATATCAAATATCGAATGTCGAGCTTCCTCGGCTATAGTAAAAACAAAAAACATGTTACTTAGTGTTATTAAACATTATTTTGAAAGTTTCAGACATTTTTCTATCTTCGAAGACGATTATTGATATTTAAATATAACACGTTAAAGTGCGTATGTAACGTGTGCCAACCTTTTCCTCTTATATTCTGTGGACGAACTAGGTATTTTATAACTTGAGAATTTCTTCTATAATATTTGTTTGGAACGTCTAGACTTTTCTCTTAACGTTAGGTCTGCTACAAGATTTGTTGCATACTGTTTTAGGCTATTTGAATATATTTTTTTCTTTTAATTTAAGAAACTTTTATTAAACTAAGAGCTAGAGAGAATTTTGACATCACCGTCCCGACATATGTAGGAAGCGATTTGAGCGATGTAAACTTCGAAATAGTTGAGACTATATGAGACTATTGATTGATTTGTATGTCTGTTATGGTAGTTGGATTAATTATTAAGTTAATGCGTTTGTTACTCGGTTTGTCTGTTATTTCATTTTCGCGAATCTTGAGCTTTTGTTTCAACATCAGATATAAGAAGTGCCACACATACCTGAAAATTAACAAGAGAGTGAATGTAGCGTTATTTGTTAACTTAGGCCTATCGTTAGATCGTAAAACAGTCGTTACCGTTAAGTGGAATAGATTATGCATTATGTATTTCACCGAATAACCAAAAAGAACTTGCTCAACTAAAGAACCCTTAGAACACAAATGATGAACATGAAAAATCAGTTTCTTTGGAGTTATTATGATCAGGTAATTATTTTTACTTAATGCAATTCAGTTGAAGCTAGGCAGT
>NW_013673996.1:9251-28963 GCF_000517525.1 Limulus polyphemus
CTGCACAGATTTGCACTCACACGTAGGCCTAGGACGCTTGGCCTATAGTAGATGATATAACTAAGTTAGATCTAATAATAATAATTTAGATAAGATCTTAAGAATCTGTATAAAAAAAAAAAAAACACTTACCTGCTGGCAAATGATTCATCACAGATCTAGTAGACCTAGTCCGCCTAGCCTGCTAGTAAAGTTGCGTTGTAAATACGCGTACTTGTAAGTTGTAACGTTATTGTTAGGCCTATACATACGATTGTTAACAACCGGTTCGTGGAGGTCATTAAATTCTAAGAACAGGTTCGCAGGAACCGGTGCGAACCGGCTGAATCCCACCACTGAAGCTAGGTCAAGTCAAGGTTTTGTACATAGTGTTGTGCTATAACAGCAGGAGCATCAAAATGAATTAAGTCTATCCTTTATTGGTAAAAAACAACGATCCGGTTATTTGTTGTAGTTATTGTCACTGTCTTAATCTGCGAAGTTTCAGAAAACTGTCAACACAAGAGTAGAACAGTCTTTTCCCTTTTGATCAAAGTTAAACAGGAACGAGAATCATTGTCTTTGCGATATAGAGAAGAAAAAATTAAAATTATCAGACATTATTAATAAAAACTTTCGAGTAAAGAAGAGTGTATAATAATATCAACCACACTATATCTACTATATCCAGTGCCGACGAGGCCTTTCCCCTACTTTCAGGACTATTTAGCCCTGTTGAAATGTGGCAGTTACAACAGTGGTTGAGATACAACTTATATTAGCTAACCACTTGACAACAACTGTTACGTTATAAAGTGGATTAAGTTGGTAAGTGGAATATTTTAATCAATTTCTATTTATGTTTTAATTCATCAGAATTAAGGTAATATTTTTTTAACACAGTGACGTTTCAGATATAGCATACATATAATGAAAAAGGGGAAAAAATTGAGGTGAAGATAGATTAGTGATATTGTCTAACAGTAGATGTCGCTTTCTAGAATCTTTAGAGCGTTTCGTTTAGCGTGATGATCAACTAACATGTGTTATGTACTGGTTGTTTCGCAAGAGACGCTACTGTTCGCCGAGAAAATAAGTTCAATGATTGAAGGTAGTTGTTTGAGAGAATTTCAAAAATTAACTACTTTAGGTAACAAACTGGTGAGTGTTAATTTGTTATTTTATTTGCAAGAGTCTCTAATTTTAAATAGTACTACAAGGCTGGTGTCATTTTACAAAGCAGATTAGAAACATAAAAGTTTAAGAGTAGCACTGGTATTACTAATACTAATAACTCAACTGTTGACCTCTTGAGATCATAATTTTTATTACGATATTTTAGCCTAATACCAGTATTTTTTGCGTGCGATAGAAATGCATTTGAATACTCGAATGCGTTTCAAGTTATAACAGTAGAATGTTCTATAAGTATTTAAATTCTTCCTATAGTAAATTGCTTTTGATGCTGGTTGAAATGAAAGTACAATATCAGGCCCGCCGTTAGAGGGGTGAGGAGGGGGAACTGCCTAGGGGCCCGGGCGAATGAAACCTGGTTATGCCGTAAAGCATCTTTAGGCTGTATCTTCATTTAATGATAAAAACCATAGTTTTTGGCTTTTCTTTGCAATATAGACGCTTGATACATTAAGAACGACTGAAATAATAATTTGAGTAATAATTAATATGTATTTGTTGCTTTATAGATTTAATAAATATTTGTTGTTACTTTATTAACGTTTTTACGCTTATACTGTGAGGTAAAAACGGCTGTTGCTATGATTTTGTCTGGTTTATGAGTTCGTTGCTGTCCTAATTTAGGATCTTCTTTTTAATAAGTTCTTTAAAATTTTAAAAGAGAGAGAGAAAGGGGGCCCGTGCTGGCTCTCGACGTTCCTGTACAATATATATATATGTGTATCTCGACATTAAACTTTAAGGAACATTGGCCATTCATATACTAATTACTACTGACACATACACACAAAAAACAAAAATCGTGTTTAGCTTTAATTTTTGTTTGAGTGGAAACTGTAGTTTGTACATATAAGTCGTTATAGATAAATATACATACAATACTAAATATTCTATTGTGTATATAGTGAAATTATGAGTATAAATGTAAGGTATAGAAACTAAAGTTACTGTTAGAGCAGTTGTAGTTCACTTTATTGAGTGTCGGAATCAGGAATCACAACACATTGTGTTGAAGAATGAACTGGATAGTACGTTACTTGAAAAAGTGAGACGTGCACACTCGGAGACAGTTCTGTATAAGGTGTACAAAATGCTGTGTTACAAGTTAGACAGAAGTCATGATTACGCACAGCTGTTGAAAGAATAGGTGGTGCGTACAAACTGGCCCCCGCTGGGTTATTATTCTAACCAACTCCAAAATATTATGCAACATGTGTGAAGAAAGACAAAGAGTGTGTGTGTGTGTTACTGAAGAGAGTTTATTTATTTGGGAGCTCGAACTCCCTCTCCACACACACACACACACACACACGTGACAGAATAGCCTACCCAAACAAATGACTCGATGATTGACAGATTATTTGAAGTTTATCGAGACAGTACACCTTCTTTTGGAAAACACACTCAAATGATTTAATTATTCTGAAGCTTGAATAAAAAGAAAGTTACAGTCGTCTCCGAAACACTAAAAAAACAGGAAAATACTAAGTTTACTATATAAGGAATGGCAGTATAAGCAGTTCATGACATATGAAACCGTAGTATTAGAAGCTTATTGTGCAAGAAACAGCAGTACGAAAAGTTAGTTATATAAGAAACAGCAGTATGAAGAATGCATTATATAAGGAACAGCAATATGAATTGTGTATTATGTAAGGAACAACTGTATCAATAGTTTATGCAAGGAACAACAGTATGAATAGCTTATTATGTATATAACAGCATTATGAGTAGTTTATTATGTAATGAACAGCAATATGAGTAGTATGTTATGTAAGGAACAGCAGTATTAAGACTGTTATGTAAGGAACAGCAGTATGAGTAGTATGTTATGCAAGGAACAGCGGTATTAAGACTGTTGTGTAAGGAACAGAAGTATTATATGTTTATTATGTAAGGAACAGCAGTATGAATAGTTTGTTATGTAAGGAACAGCAGTATGAGTAATATGTTATGCAAGGAACAGCAGTATTAAGACTTTGTTGTGTAAGCAACAGCAGTATGAATAGTTTATATAAAAAACAGCAGTATGAGTAGTTTGTTATGTAAGGAACAGAAGTATTATATGTTTATTATGTAAGGAACAGAAGTATTATATGTTTATTATGTAAGGAATAGCAGTATGAATAATTTGTTATGTAAGGAACAGCAGTATGAGTAGTTTGTTATGTAAGGAACAGCAGTATGAATAGTTTGTTATGTAAGGAACAGCAGTATGAGTAATATGTTATGCAAGGAACAGCAGTATTTAGTCTTTGTTGTGTAAAGAACAGCAGTATGAATAATTTGTTATGTAAGGAACAGCAGTATGAATAGTTTGTTATGTAAGGAACAGAAGTATTATATGTTTATTATGTAAGGAACAGCACTATGAATAGTTCGTTATGTAAGGAACAGCAGTATGAGTAATATGTTATGCAAGGAACAGCAGTATGAGTAATATGTTATGCAAGGAACAGCAGTATTTAGACTTTGTTGTGTAAGGAACAGCAGTATTTAGACTGTTGTGTAAGGAACAGCAGTATTTAGACTTTGTTGTGTAAGGAACAGCAGTATGAATAATTTGTTATGTAAGGAACAGCAGTATGAGTAGTTTGTTATGTAAGGAACAGCAGTATGAATAGTTTGTTATGTAAGGAACAGCAGTATGAATAGTTTGTTATGTAAGGAACAGCAGTATGAATAGTTATGTAAGGAACAGCAGTATGAGTAGTTTGTTATGTAAGGAACAGCAGTATGAGTAGTTTGTTATGTAAGGAACAGCACTATGAATAGTTTGTTATGTAAGGAACAGCAGTATGAGTAATATGTTATGCAAGGAACAGCAGTATTTAGACTTTGTTATGTAAGGAACAGCAGTATGAATAGTTTGTTATGTAAGGAACAGCAGTATGAGTAATATGTTATGCAAGGAACAGCAGTATTAAGACTTTGTTGTGTAAGGAACAGCAGTATGAATAGTTTGTTATGTAAGGAACAGCAGTATGAGTAGTTTGTTATGTAAGGAACAGCAGTATGAATAGTTTGGTTTGTTATGTAAGGAACAGCACTATGAATAGTTTGTTATGTAAGGAACAGCAGTATGAGTAATATGTTATGCAAGGAACAGCAGTATTTAGACTGTTATGTAAGGAACAGCAGTATGAATAGTTTGTTATGTAAGGAACAGCAGTATGAGTAATATGTTATGCAAGGAACAGCAGTATTTAGACTTTGTTGTGTAAAGAACAGCAGTATGAATAATTTGTTATGTAAGGAACAGCAGTATGAGTAGTTTGTTATGCAAGGAACAGCAGTATTAAGACTTTATTGTGTAAGGAACAGCAGTATGAATAGTTTGTTATGTAAGGAACATCAGTATGAGTAGTTTATGTAAGGAACAGCACTATGAATAGTTCGTTATGTAAGGAACAGCAGTATGAGTAATATGTTATGCAAGGAACAGCAATATTTAGACTTTGTTGTGTAAGGAACAGCAGTATGAATAGTTTGTTATGTAAGGAACAGCAGTATGAGTAGTTTGTTATGTAAGGAACAACAGTATGAATAGTTTGTTATGTAAGGAACAGCAATATTTAGACTTTGTTGTGTAAGGAACAGCAGTATGAATAATTTGTTATGCAAGGAACAGCAGTATGAGTAGTTTGTTATGCAAGGAACAGCAGTATTAAGACTGTTGTGTAAGGAACAGCAGTATGAATAATTTGTTATGTAAGGAACAGAAGTATTATATGTTTCTTATGTAAGGAACAGCAGTATGAATAGTTTGTTGTGTAAGGAACAGCAGTATGAATAATTTATTATGTAAGGAACAGAAGTATTATATGTTTCTTATGTAAGGAACAGCAGTATGAATAGGTTTTTATGTAAGGAACAGCAGTATGAATAGGTTTTTATGTAAGGAACAACACTATGAATAGTTTGTTATGTAAAGAACAGCAGTATGAGTAGTTTGTTATGTAAGGAACAGAAGTATGATATGTTTCTTATGTAAGGAACAGCAGTATGAGTAGTATGTTATATAAGGAATAGCAGTATTAAGACTTTATTATGTAAGGAACAGCAGTATGAATAGTTTGTTATGTAAGGAACAGCAGTATGAGTAGTATGGTATGCAAGGAACAGCAGTATGAGTAATATGTTATGCAAGGAACAGCAATATTCAGACTTTGTTGTGTTAGGAACAGCAGTATGAGTAGTTTGTTATGTAAAGAACAGCAGTATTAAGACTGTTGTGTAAGGAACAGAAGTATTATATGTTTATTATGTAAGGAACAGCAGTATGAATAGTTTGTTATATAAGGAACAGCAGTATGAGTAATATGTTATGCAAGGAACAGCAGTATTAAGACTTTATTGTGTAAGGAACAGCAGTATGGATAGTTTGTTATGTAAGGAACAGCAGTATGAGTAATATGGTATGTAAGGAACAGCAGTATTCAGACTTTGTTGTGTTAGGAACAGCAGTATGAGTAGTTTGTTATGTAAAGAACAGCAGTATTTAGAGTGTTGTGTAAGGAACAGAAGTATTATATGTTTATTATGTAAGGAACAGCAGTGTTTATTAACTTCTTCAGTGTACTTTTATGTTGATTAGCAGTGTTTATTAACTTATAAAATGTACTTTTATCTTGATTAGCAGTGTTAATTAACTTCCACAATGTACTTTTATATTGATTAGCAGTGTTAATTAACTTCTACAATGTACTTTTATCTTGATTAGCAGTGTTTATTAACTTATAAAATGTACTTTTATCTTGATTAGCAGTGTTTATTAACTTATAAAATGTACTTTTATCTTGATTAGCAGTGTTTATTAACTTATAAAATATACTTTTACCTTGATTAGCAGTAATTTTATTAATTAAAATTAATTATTATTAATTCTACAATGTACTTTTATCTTGATTAACAATGTTAATTAACTTCTACAATGTACTTTTATGTTGATTAGCAGTGTTTATTAACTTATAAAATGTACTTTTATCTTGATTAGCAGTGTTAATTAACTTCTACAATGTACTTTTATCTTGATTAGCAGCATGTATTAACTTATAAAATGTACTTTTATCTTGATTAGCAGTGCTAATTAACTTCTACAATGTATTTTTATTTTGATTAGCAGTGTTTATTAACTTATAAAATGTACTTTTATCTTGATTATTTTCTTTAGTAGCAATACATCAACTTGTAACTCATGGGGTAAAAAAAATGTATTTATTAAAATAAATAATAAGTACTTTTATCATCATCAAAATGTGTTTTGACTTTTTACTGTAGTTAAAACCACCAGCAAATAGGACTGAATATTTAGGAATATATAGAAAGTTTGATTGTTCTTCTTCTTTTAACAAATACTGTATAATTAATGCAGAAGGCGTTACACTATGGGTTACTTTATAGTCATTAATGAGAGGCATGGTACTTTTCTGGGGTTTCCTACATCTTTTTAATAACAAACATTGCAGCCCAGGAGATCTTAGACAATAATTTACCTCTATATTTCAGCACAATGAGAAAGAAAAAAGAAATGACCAGAATAATTAACCCACACCCACTCTTGAAAGAACTTTGTGAGAATGAAACTGTTATATTAACATTTACAAACTTTTAGCCATCAAGTTTGCAACATTTAACAGCGGGATGGCTACAGTATTGTTTAATGAAGTTATTTTAATGCTATTAATACTAACTCTAACTGTCTGTCCTAGTGTGGGGTCTGTACAAGTAGAATGTTGCACTGTGGAATTTGCATATTCTTTGCCAGAAATAGCTTTAAACTTTCACAGGGTGTAGTAATGTTTTATATGTTTGTCAGTCTGGTATCTTAATGGGTATTGAAGGAGAGTAGTCTATTGAAGGAGAGTAGTTTATTGAAGGAAAGTTGTTTATTGAAGGATAGTTGTTCATTGAAGGAGAGTAATTTATTGAAGGAGAGTAGTTTATTGAAGGAGAGTTGTTCATTGAAGGAGAGTTGTTTATTGAAGGAGAGTTGTTTATTGAAGGAGAGTTGTTCATTGAAGGAAAGTGGTTTATTGAAGGAGAGTATTTCATTGAAGGAGAGTGGTTTATTGAAGGAGAGTGGTTTATTGAAGAATAGTGGTATATTGAAGGATAGTGGTTCATTGAAGGAGAGTGGTTTAATGAAGGAGAGTGGCTTATTGAAGGAGAGTTGTTCATTGAAGGAGAGTAGTTCATTGAAGGAGAGTGGTTCATTGAAGGAGAGTGGCTTATTGAAGGAGAGTTGTTCATTGAAGGAGAGTGGTTCATTGAAGAGAAAACTTAACTTTATACATGGAAGATGCCAGGAGATTAGTCATGAACTTGGTTTCTGTTAAATGTCTTGGCATACTCATTATGAAGAGTGTTTGAGGTCAGTCAGAGAGAGAGAGCTGTCATGTTTTTATACCTTACAGCATACTTTCTATTTTAAAAATACATTTTGAGTTTTAGAGAAAATGTTGTTTGTTATATATTTTTTATTCAGCAAATAAACTGTACCGACTTGACTAGTTTATTGGATATATAGTAAAATTACAATTGTTATCACACCAGAATATCAGTTTGTGAAATGTGTGCGTATGTATGCACAGTTGTGTTTTTGTGTAATGGACAAAATCCACCAAGATAGTGTAAATTGTAGCAAAATTTAAAGTATTTACATGAACGTGGAAGGCACTATTACTTCTATGTTCACATGGAAACGTGCACTTAAAAAGTGTCTGTAGCTTTTCTGTTTTAATCAAAAGTATACTTAAGTATCATGATTTTATCCAGCTCTGAGCACAGGACAGGTAGAAATTCGGCACTAGGCGAGCCTGTTAACAGGGCATTCATTAAGATATACTTTGTCAAACGCTGTCGTCTTGCTTCTTCTCATCAACGTTGTCGTCATCACCATCGTCACTGGCCTTGGTCTTCTTTCTGCCTCACGATCCACCAGACATCTGCCAAGTGTCTCTGCCAGTAAATACCAACTTTCTCTAAAATCACTTTTAACCCACGACCTTATCCAAACTCTACATTTACGCTAGCCTGGCAAGGGGGGATAATAATATCAATGAACACTCCAGTTTAGGAAAGTGTAAGATTTTTCTTTTAAAACTAAATCCCTGCCATGATTTTTTAATATCATCATATACATCTTATTTAATTTGATAAATAGTTACAGAGTTTACATGTTTCAGCTTTATCTTATCTCACCATAAGGTCATTGTGGTACAGAACTTGTTCAGCTGATGAGATTGTTCCGTGAACAAACAATATTATTTACATGTACTCAACAATAAACTCTAATGATATAGCTTTAGTATATTATTATTTACATGTACTCAACAATCAGCTCTAATGATGTAGCTTTAGTATAATTTTTATAGAACTATTACAGATCAACAAAGTAACTTCTCTAGTTGTGTGTTGTATTTACAAGTGTGTAGTAAAGAAGAAGATATATATTAAAACTTCCAAAACCGAGGATCATCATCATCATTGTGCTTCGTCAGCTACTAGATTAATACTTTGGCCCCACAGCTCTTCCTAATGCTATTAATACTAAGAATGCATATTAAGTAGTAACCTTCATCTGTAACGAGACTCTGTTAAGTACTATATTTGGCATCTACGCTGTAGCATGAGAAATTTTGATGGGAGTATTTGCCAGATCCTCTCCTTTTTTTAAAACAATACCAAAATTGACTTTAAAAATAGAACATACAGAAAATATTTTTTAAAAAGGTAAATTGTCAGTTTAGAAAGAGATCTTCTACAATTCAATTTTTCAACTATTTGAAATTGAACTAAAATTTACAGATCTACACAAGTTGACTGGTTATACATTTTAGTTGTTTCTATGGGATGTTAGGAAGTAGACATAGTAGGTTTAGGAACTTAAATGAACTGCAACTACTTTTTGAAAGAATAGCAGATGATATTTTGACTTCTATACTGAGGCTTCAGTATACATTAACTAAGTGTGTAAAGGAATTTGGTTGAGTGAGGTGTTTACCTGTGTTGGTGTACATCAAGTAAGTGTGTAAAGGAATCTGGTTGAGTGAGGTGTTTACCTGTGTTAATGTACATCAAGTAAGTGTGTACAGTATCTGGTTGAGTGAGGTGTTTACCTGTGTTGGTGTTCATCAAGTGTGTACAGTATCTGGTTGAGTGAGGTGTTTACCTGTGTTGGTGTTCATCAAGTGTGTACAGTGTCTGGTTGAGTGAGATGTTTACCTGTGTTGGTGTACATCAAGTAAGTGTGTAAAGGAATCTGGTTGAGTGAGGTGTTTAACTGTGTTGGTGTACATCAAGTAAGTGTGTAAAGGAATCTGGTTGAGTGAGATGTTTACCTGTGTTGGTGTACATCAAGTAAATGTGTACAGTATCTGGTTGAGTGAGATGTTTACCTGTGTTGGTGTACATCAAGTAAGTGTGTAAAGGAATCTGGTTGAGTGAGGTGTTTACCTGTGTTGGTGTACATCAAGTGTGTACAGTATCTGGTTGAGTGAGGTGTTTACCTGTGTTGGTGTACATCAAGTGTGTACAGTATCTGGTTGAGTGAGGTGTTTACCTGTGTTGGTGTACATTAAGTAAGTGTGTACAGTATCTGGTTGAGTGAGGTGTTTACCTGTGTTGGTGTACATCAAGTAAGTGTGTACAGTATCTGGTTGAGTGAGGTGTTTACCTGTGTTGGTGTACATCAAGTAAGTGTGTACAGTATCTGGTTGAGTGAGGTGTTTACCTGTGTTGATATACATCAGGTAAGTGTGTACAGTGTCTGGTTGAGTGAGATGTTTACCTGTGTTGGTGTACATCAAGTAAGTGTGTACAGTATCTGGTTGAGTGAGATGTTTACCTGTGTTGATATACATCAGGTAAGTGTGTACAGTGTCTGGTTGAGTGAGATGTTTACCTGTATTGGTGTACATCAAGTAAGTGTGTAAAGGAATCTGGTTGAGTGAGGTGTTTACCTGTGTTGAGGAGTTTGTTACAATAGTTCTTGATTCATTTCATATTATGTACACAACGTTAACTGTATTATGTTAACTTCACCTTGAGGAGTTTGTTACAATAGTTCTTGATTCATTTCATATTATGTACACAACATTAACTGTATTATGTTAACTTAACTTCACCTTGAGGAGTTTGTTACAATAGTTCTTGATTCCTTTCATATTATGTACACAACGTTAACTGTATTATGTTAACTTCACCTTGAGGAGTTGGTTACAATAGTTCTTGATTCATTTCATATTATGTACACAACATTAACTGTATTATGTTTACATAAACAAGGAATTCCATCTTGTTAGAACCTTACTATACAGAGAAACGTACCTGTGTGTGTGTGTATGTATGTATGTATATATATATATATATATTTGTAATGTAAATAATACAACGTTTCTATCAGTGAAGAGGTCTGATATACAGATGCAATATGCAGAGTTAGATATGTACAATGTCATGTCCTGGTTCCATAAATGTTTGACATCTTTATATTCCAAATAGAAGATCCTATGCCTAAATTACAAAGTTTCAATATAAACCAAATACTTGTGTGATCTGTTTGGTATTCTGTATATGACTGGTTAACACTACACACGTTAAGTACATTATGACTATGTTTACTAATTGTGCCATTTCATCAGATTCTTACAATACAAACTTTAGTAACTTTTGTGGCTGCATACAGAGTAACTAGTTTTGTTTTTCTAGTATTTCCTTTATGTCTTTTCCATTAAAAACTAAACTTGATGACGATAAGTTTAGTACACACGCTGCATAGTACACCAAGAGATATCAGAGAAAATCTTTTATTTACAGTTTAAAAGTAATTTGTAGTATTCCAAGATACTTTGTAAATAAACAGATACTATGCTGATCCAGTAAATGTTGGTGGTTGGATTTATCATTAAACCATATACTGTGGAATTACATTAACTTATATCGGTGACGTGTAGGGATATATATACACCAAGATCTGACAGTTTTAGTCAGTAACTATTCTTTATAGAAATGGACATTGATTGTGTACTGGTAAATCTATTCAGCATTAATGATGTGTTATACACATATGTACTGTACAGTGTAGGTACAGTTTTTTATCATAAGTTTCATGTTATGTTTTATGTTATAAATCAGTGTGTTCATTACACTTGTCATAGGAAATGTGCTCGACCCGAGAGGACGACTGATGAACAGTTTTTGTGTTAAGCGGCTGCTCCACTTTGATTAAAGATCCTGTAACACTAATTACAGTGTACGTGTGTAACAATGGCATCTAGCTGTTTTGATTTAAGAGGTGGGGGATCAGGGGGGATCTTGTCAAAAGAGGAAGCCCTGCAATATTGGAGGGGCCATAAACGGACCAAAAGTGCCGGTAGCAATACTTCACGAGACCTGTCCTTATACACTAGCATGGGTTTGTACAGCCACCACGGTGAAACCAACGTGCGTGCTACAGAGACATCAACGAGTGAACTATCTCACATGACTTGCAACAGTGTATACGAATTTGTGAAAGTAACTGACAAGGCAGAACGTCTGCATTTACAGAAGGAGCTCAGAGGTCAGTAATTGACTTTTTTAATTTTATGGGATACAGCTGGACAAACATTCAATATCATTTGGGATGTTTGATTTTATGAAATGTGTTTAGTTTAAAAAATGACAGGATAGAAAGTTTTATTAGTTAGTTCTAGTGTGAGAAAGTTTTGTTAGAAAGCAATTCTGTAACAAAAATTAACAATTGATCAAACGACCCTGAATTACTTGGATTAAAAGGAGTCTTAGAATATTGTACAGACCTGAAATGGCTACACAGAAATATGCAATAAGTTATAAATAACAGTCAATAAATGCATGTTTGTCAAGCCAGAAATAATTGTATCTTTATTAAAAATGAATCAAGACAGTTATTTGTAAAACGTCATCTAGCAAGTTAGGCTTCTTAGCGAGCTTTTAGGTAAATATTACAAAGAAGAATCTTTAATTTTGCAAAGTTTTTATGGTTTTACTAATAAAAGGTTTGTAAATTAATAATTGTACCTCTTTACTGCTAATTCTGGGTTAGTTGTAGTGAAAATTCTGTTTTGCAGAAAAAGAAGAACTGGGTGAAAGGGACTGTGGCATATTGAATTTCCGTCCATTATGTCTTCAGCGATTTGCCAGAATAAATATGTTTGTCCTCCTTGCTTGTATTTTGGTCACTCTGCAACAAGCACTTTCCTCGGGCTACTTCAACAGGTAAACTTCTGTCCTTTGATCTCTGTTTTATGGTCTTCTTACAACCAGATGTGTATTGGATGATTAAATAGTTTATTACTGAAACCTGTATTCATAATGTGACAATATACTTTCATGCTATGTAATGCATGTATGAGCAGAAGGAAACTAGCCCTTGAAAAAGTTATTCCTATACAGTTTTGTACACAACTTGTAAAACTTACACACACACACACATAAAATTTGGACTTAGAAAAGCTATAATAGCTTCTTTATCTAGAAGCAAGTAATTTTTAGACATCTGTCGTAACTGTAAAAATTATTTAAAAACATTGTAAAAACTGAATCGATAATTCTATAATATTCTTCAAAACGTCCAAATCTGTTTTTTCTTCTAACATGGATATGGTCTTGTCTGTGAAGTGTTTGAAACCAGTAACAGAAAGTATTGAATATTCCATACAGTTTCAACCAGGATAGTAATTTAGGCTGTTTCTATATTTCTCCTTCTACAAGTGTAATCACCACAATAGAGAAGAGATTTGATATCCCCAGCAGGATCTCGGGAGCTATAGCAAGTACCTTTGAAGTTGGTAACTTGTTGGCCATTATCTTTGTCAGCTATTTTGGTGGTCACCGGCATATTCCTGTCTGGATAGGAAAGGGTAAGTTATTTACCAGAGTTACTTATATTTGGCTCTAGAAAAACTTAGAAACAGATAACAAGTGTTAGGAACACATATGGCTGTTACTTTATTTATTTGTTTCATTGAATTTTGCTCAAAGCTACATTAGCACCATCTTTAATTTTCAACTGATAGACTAGTGGGGAAGACAGCCAGTCAACGCCACCCATTACCAACTCTTGGGCTACTCTTTACCAACAAATCCTTATATGGCCCTCATGGATAAAAGAGCAAGCATGTTCCAGGATTTTGTATTCTGCAGATTGCGAGAGTTGAGTGCCCTAACCATCAGGCCATGTTAGGCTAACTGTTTATAAAATAATTATTATTTAGCTCTCATGTAAAAGTAACATTATTGTCACAGGACAAAGTGTGTTTATATATAAACATATGAGTAGGTATGTGTGTGTATATATAAATGTGTGAGTAGTTACGTGTGTATATATATATAAACATATAAACATACGAGTAGGTACGTGTGTATATATAAATGTATGAGTAGGTATGTGTATATATAAATGTATGAGTAGGTATGTGTGTATATATAAATGTATGAGTAGGTACGTGTGTATATATAAATGTATGAGTAGGTATGTGTATATATAAATGTATGAGTAGGTATGTGTATATAATTTTTTCAGATAAACTGAATTACATCACAAGCACACAGCACTGTATAGCTCTGATGAAATTATAATATAACCTACATCTGTTGTTTTGATTACGTCTGATAGACGGAATATCCCCAATGCTTTTGGGAGTTATAACCACAGACATTTTCACTTTAAAATGACACCTTTTGTACAAATTGTATAATTTTACATTGTTATATTAGAACTTTGTTTACAGGATCACTTACTTGTTGGCACGTACAATAAATAAATTGTAGGTAATATTATATATATATACAATAGATCGTTAGGTTGGGAAAAGTGGGTTTTGTAGTTGATTAAATTAACTATATACTGTTCCTGGCCAACAGATTAATTAACATCATTTGTCATTAATCCTTACCTTAAAAATCGGACTTATAAATGACTAAACTAAAATAATACCTAGAACACTACAAAGCCAGCCTGATGAGACCTGGTATTAGGGAGACGTAGTGTGATTGACATATTATAGCAGATTCGTCTCTGTCTTCACTCATAAGTTCTTGAAATTTACAACCAATATTCTCTCTTTTTCTAGGAATCTTGGTTATGAGTGTTGGATCAATGGTCTTCTCTTTACCATATTTTCTTGACCAATCAGGTTCATTTTCTCGTAGCAAGTTTGGGAAGAATTCATCCAATATTTCAGATGAGAACACTTGTCAAGTGTCTCCACCAATCCAGCCACATCATCTGGGAACAAGGTGTGTAAAAAACTGTTTTTCATTCTTCAGTTGAACATTAGAGTGATAAGCATCGGTTGTGTTTTGTTTCTTAAAAATATAGTTTATAAAAAATAAAAGCTTTACATTCAAACATTAGTAAATATGGGCACTTGGAATATTTGATTTTTATAGATATACATGTTTGGCTAGTTTTTATTTCTCAATCAATTTCTAGGTCATTTAATATTTAGACCACCTCCCCCAAGTGGATTTAGGATTTTGATACCCATGGTGAGCAGAGCCCATTGTGTAGATGTGATCTTAACAACAACTAAGCTAACCATTTAGAATAATGTTCTGTGTTTATTTTTAGTACGTACACAAAGACTTAGTTATATTTAAAGCTTGATGACTAGTAGTTTCTCAAAAAAAAAACTCAAACACTGAAAGTGTAATAAAAATTTAAAATGTTACTTGGTTGTTAGTTGATTCAAAATTAGCCTTTAATATAGAATGGTCAGCAAAATGCAAAAGTGTGTAATATATTAAAAATGGAAATATGAAAATAGATTTAAAAAACTTAAATTAACTATTTTTGTGTGTGTGTCTTTTAGATTTATTTCATGTTTATTGTGTCGTTCTTCTCTATATCAATTATATAATAACTTACTGCCTACATTCTACAACAATAATTATAACTAATAATAAACAGTCTTGATTATGATTAACAGACAAACAACAAAAAGCTTCTATAACCAGTTTGCCCTCAGTCATCAGTTGGAAATTCTCACCGATTTCAGTTCTGAATCCACTTGATAGTTATGTTTGTGGCTTCTTGATTGTTTGGTGAATCTAGAGTTAGGTGATTGTGTTAAGAAGTAGGTTTCTTCCAACAGCAAGACACTGCATAAATGTTTGGTGAATCTAGTGTTAGGTGATTGTGTTAAGAAGTAGGTTTCTTCCAACAGCAAGGCACTGCATAAATGTTTGGTGAATCTAGTGTTAGGCGATTGTGTTAAGAAGTAGGTTTCTTCCAACAGCAGGCACTGCATAAGTGTTTGGTGAATCTAGAGTTAGGTGATTGTGTTAAGAGGTGGGTTTCTTTCAACAGCAAGGCACTGCATATTTTACAGTTCATCAGGTTGTAAAGTTATTTTATTCACATCATTCAGTCTTTAGCAAAAAAGAACATTTTTAAAATTTGCAAAATGTTTTTTTAATATTTGTATTTAATAAATTGATTCACACTCATTCCTGAAAATTAAAAATTAAAATATGGATATTCCATGTAGATTAAAAAGTTTTGAATTTCTATCTTATTATTATTAAAACAGGAAGGTGAAGACACAGGTTAATTAAAATAAAAAATGAACATAAATATGTGACTAGGGTCTTGAATTACCATGTTTAATAATGGAGCCTACCAACCCTTGAAATCTTAAAGCAGCAGGAAAGTTCTACGTGTTCTGTAAGCTACATGAAAACAGACAAGTTAGTGATGCCTCCCTTGTAGATGTTGTTGAGGTGTTGCCAAAAATAATTCCTGCTAGGAGATATGGAGAAGAGTTTCTCAGTTTGTTTAAACTAACTTCTTGGTGATATGTGTTTAATAAACCATCTGGTGGTTAATGGTGAATAATAGGTACGTATTTAAGAACAGACACATATTAATATAAATAAAGTGGAAATTACATAATGTTGTTTGAAAAGTATACGAACAGCTTGAGTCATGACTGTCCACATTAAAATGAATGATGTAATAGAAACTTATAGTAAAACTGAGTTAGAACATTTCTTTCAGGAGACATAAGCCTATTGTAAGTTGCATTGTTTGTTATAGTAGAAAGATGAGAATGATATAAAGACTTGTAGTCTTCAGACATCAGAAAGTGATTGATTTTTAACATTACACTGATATCATTGACTGATAAAATTTACCTAGACTTAAAATTCTAGAGTAACAAGACCATAATGTACATCATATTTATTAATTGTTTTATTATTTAGTAATTAAAAGTTTGAGCATCATTAGATAAAGATTAACAGACGTACTGAACTTGTTGATGTACAAGTGAAAGTCCATTTGCTGTCACTATTGTAGATACGGTTCTGGTTGCTACAAGTTTACACGATTGAATCGTTTATCAGACTAACATTTATTTGCCCTATACTTATTAATATTGTTAAAAGTTTTGTTATTACAAGTAAAGTCTAGTTCACATAACATTTTATTTCTTCAACTTCAAATTTCATGTTTAATAGAAGATTCACTGATAAGTGTGAGATTAGAAATAAATTATATCAAACAGAAGTTCCATTTACTTGCTAATTTTGAAACAGAAAATCAATATTCACAGCACTAAACTAATAAACTGACTTATCATTCACTGATTGTTAACTGACTAACTCATTAATTAACTCTAGCCTAACTTGCTTTTTATGTCGCTCATAATTGTTTCTTAAATTTTGTAGAAAGTTTGAGGCATAAGACCATGTCAATCATCTTATGTTGAACTTCTTTACAGCTAAACAAAAATAAAAAAATTTGAAACCTTAAGATTAAAAACATAGGCTACAACAAGACAAGTTTTTATTTCCTGTCAGAGTAGAGAAAAGCTGGCTTCAAGAATTTGCGTTAAAATGTGTTTGTGTGTGCAGTCATAATTTTGTTTGTGTAACAATATAAAGATATTTTTTCGCTATTTGTTTGCAGTGAAAAATGTACTCAAGAACAATATATGGTACTCAGAATTAATACTGAGATATTTTAAATGTGTTCTTTTAACACTAAATAAAATCCCTGTTGGCATTTAGGTTCATTATGCCATTTTTTACGCTAGATGTCTTCAATAAAGGAGTAATTGGTTCTCACTCTACTGTTGGTATTACAGTTTAACTTTAAAGGATTCAGAACCAAACAGAAACTGTGGCACATGTGGCCATATTCTTTGTTTAGTTTCAGATTAAAGATGAACCAGGAATATGCAACAACCCTTGCAGTGCAGTGTTAAAAACACATGAACTGTGGTCAGATAGCCGTTTTGAAAACATTAGTTTTTATTGTTTATGTAGTCACATTTGACAGGCACCATTACATAGATGCTTGAAAGTTCCTGTAAAATGAGTTTTGTGTGGGCTTACTAGAGCCCCTATCAAGTGTCTCGTGATGCCGCTATTAGACCTTTTACTCTTACTAAGAAATAAATGCTATTGGTTTCAGATCATGTTGTTATTTGTCACACAATCAGCTGTTGTTTATATACACTGGACAAGCTCACGATAACTTTGTGTGATCTCTTTGGCTGCTAAGACTCCAATATTTTAATTGGCCTAGGCTAGTGATGTTGCATGTAGTAATACAACATTTTCAAACTATATTGTTGTATATAGGCATCAAATATTTAAAACTGAAAAACTAAGTCAATGTTTTAAAGTTTAAACTATAAAACTGGATATTAATTATTAGTAAATTCAGACTAGCAAGAAGAGTTTTAGTATATTTGATTTTGGCCTGAATTGAATATGATGTAGTAGTTTCTGCACGACACCAAGCTGCCATATTGATCATAGGTTATCATAGTTCAGTGGCATGTCTCAGTTTAGCCTGTGAAACTATTTCATTGATAGAAAACAGTACAATTCATTCAATACCAATTTATCGAGATACAGGATCAGCTCACTAACACCCCCTGTGGACTGTTTAGCAAGAGCTGTTTACATGAACGATACTTTGACAACAGGTATACTGAAGATTAAACTAATAATACTGTGGAATTCAGACATAAAAATGTATACATGTTCTAGAGTATGAGCTGATTCTTTAAGTTAACAATACAAAAGTACCAATGCTAGTTAAATCATCCATGGCTACATTATTGTTTAATTATTTCTCAGGTATACTGACACACACTAGACAGAGTTTACATATTACATTGTTACTTACTCAACTTTAATTGCTTGTTTCGACCTATTTCAGCAAGCCATTTATTCTGTAATCTAACCATGCATCATCATTTGTTTCTTTCAGCCATTTTGCTATACAACCACCACGTCCAGATCTCAATTCCCCATCATGCATTGAGGGAAGTTCTTTCAACATACTTTACATTCTGATTTTCATGTTGGCACAGATTCTGATTGGCTGTGGGGGTACTCCCATTTTTACTCTTGGAACCACGTATATTGATGACCACGTGAGGAAAGAGAGTTCTTCCTTATATATTGGTCAGTTTGGGGTTAAACCTTGTAAAACATAGAATAAGTTCTATCTTAAACACTGAACAATCATTTGAAAGAAATACAACAGTTCAGCAAGTTTGGAAGTGACAGATTAAAATATGTTAATCATACTTGGCTAAGGAACAAATAAGGTAACAAGAAACATTATGAATTCTATCTTAATGATTTTAGTCTTTTAAGTTTAGGTTTCATAGGTTTTGGTTTCATCAGGTTTCTATTAGCTGCTTGTTATTCATATATTTTAAAAAAGATATTTCAAGTGACCTAGTTCTGGGAGGTACAGAATTAAACATGTAACTTACTTCTAGGGTGCATGTACAGTACGGTGGCTTTTGGCCTTGTCTGTGGCTTCCTGCTTGGAGGTTACCTGCTTTCCATTCCCGAGTCTGTAATTCTATACGGCAGCGTACCAACCAGCAACTCTGAGTGGGTGGGAGCATGGTGGGCGGGGTTCCTCCTCTTTGGTTTCTTATTGATGTTGGTAAGTATCAGTTATTTAAAGTTACTTCTGCCTCCAAGATTGAGGTAATAAATTCTTTCAATTTTGAAATGTCAGTGAATTGTTGAAAGACTAGGCTTCACAAACTAATCTTACTAAATATTACCTTATTATAATCGTCACATAAGGAAGTGAGCTCTTTTCAATAACTTATTTATTGAGGGTAATAATCCAAACCTTGCCATCTCACAAACATAGTGATAGTTAAATTGACACATGACATAACTAAACCAGTACTGTTACAGAGGTAACTATCCTTTACTAAACCAGTACTGCTACATAGATAACTATCCTTTACTAAACCAGTTCTGCTACATAGATAACTATCCTTTACTAAACCAGTTCTGTTACATAGATAACTATCCTTTACTAAACCAGTACTGTTACAGAGGTAACTATCCTTTACTAAACCAGTACTGTTACAGAGGTAACTATCCTTTACTAAACCAGTACTGCTACATAGATAACTATCCTTTACTAAACCAGTACTGTTACAGAGGTAACTATCCTTTACTAAACCAGTACTGTTACAGAGGTAACTATCCTTTACTAAACCAGTACTGCTACAGAGGAAACT
>NW_013673997.1:0-18932 GCF_000517525.1 Limulus polyphemus
CAGACTTCAAGCACAAAAATTAAGACGAATAACTTAGAGAGAGCAAGGAACATAGGAGCAACATGATGTACGATTTCAGGCTCAAAAAACAAAACAAGGTCAAACACGATCTAATTTCAAATAAAGCTTTGTTTGATTAAATGCTTTTTTATTTCCCGCAT
Organism: Limulus polyphemus; assembly: GCF_000517525.1. NCBI lineage: Eukaryota > Metazoa > Arthropoda > Merostomata > Xiphosura > Limulidae > Limulus > Limulus polyphemus. Next base: position 162 of record NW_013673997.1, read on the forward strand.
TACAGCTTTTGTCTATACTCACTGAATAATTTGCTGAAAAAAGTACTGATCTATACATTTCAAATCTAAATTTTCACCGTATAACGCCGGGTAACTCAGCTAGTATACATATAAACTTCGACTTTGGACAAGTTTTTTAATTGAGACACTGTAACGTTGTAAAAAGTGACAATACATTTTACTTGTAAGTTGAAGGGATTGAATGTAAGGATTAACTGTAAAATATGATTGTTTCTGCTTTAGAAATTTCCCATGTTGATAGAGAAATGAGTTTTGAAAAGTCCAAATTCAGCTTTGAATTTTTCACTGATGTTATAGCGATTATTTAAACGTAACGACTACTGGGTATTAATCATTTTAAGAGAAAATTATATTTGACATTAATTACTGTTTAATTGTAACTTATGTATATATATATTATTTTTAAATCGTATTTTTTCAAGCGAACCCATTGCTGATCCAACCAATAACCTGATCACTTTCTAAAATTGATCACTGATGAAGAAAAGCCCACTTTCCTGAATTTCTTTTATGGTGTCACTTTATCATACATTATTTAAAACTCTGAACAAGCTTGATACTAAAGCGTCATCTCCCTAATACACACAGAATGATTTATAAAAATTAAAACCGATGATCCAGCTTTTACTCTTTCATTTGATACCCCTGATGGTTCAGCGATAAGTACAAAAGTTATCACACTACAAATCTGGTTTGACACCCTTGGTTGGCACAGCACAAAAATTTCAATGTGTAGTTTTGTGTTTAACAACAAACAAACAAACAAAATCATTTGTTATTACATTTATAGATAAATACATTAAAATTCACGTTTTGAAATACTGTTAAAAACAAGTTGCGTTAAAAGAGCCTAAAGATTTGGATATCTGGACATATAACTCAGTTAACAGAATACATGTCAGGTATATCTTTTTTCTTAAAAAAAAAAAGGTATAGAAGATATAACTAAATTGTTCAACATAATGATACTCTCTATCCCTGCCAAAAAGATTTCATATTCTAATAGCTTTTGAAAATCTAAAAGGAACAAGCAAGTAAACTTTTCAACGTTAGAAACATTTTAAAATATTGTTGCGTCAGCGAGTCACATGACTGCAGGTGGCGCCCTCTAGTTTCTAGAACTATCTTGTTTCTTCATGAATGCTCTAGTGTTTGCTAGATGGGGTAGGCGGGTATATATAAAAGAGGGGTACAACGTGACGCGAGAATGTAATGTGTGTGTAGATAGTGAGTAATTGATCTGCAGTCAGAAGTATTATTGAGCACGTTCGTTGTCATAGCGTTTGTTTAGCGCGATTGTTGAAGTTAAGTGTATCGGTGAAGTTGTATTCGGAAATAATAAACCAGTTTTATTAAGTAAAGAACTTGTGTCGCTAAAGTTTCATCGGAACGAAGTTACTGAAAGTTAATTAACAAACGGAGACGTAACAATATGAATTTTTTTTTCTTTATAATTATCACTAATGCGTATATTTGATTTTAAAAAATTGGTGTCATTGTCTAAAAAATATCTGAGTTCTATTAACCAAATAGAAAGAGGCAGTGGTTTATTAAGTTGGTTTTGTTTTGTTTGTAATTAAGCACAAAGCTACACAATAGGCTATCTGTGCTCTGCCCACCACGGGTATCGAACCCAGTTTCTAGCGTTGTAAGTCTGCAAACATACCGCTGTCCCACGAGGGGGGGGGCGGTAATTAAGTCTTTTTTTTGTTTTTGTTTGAATCTTGCGCATAGCTACACGAACGCTATCTGTGCTACCCGTCCCTAATTTAGCACTAAAAGACTACAGGCGAAGTAGCTAGTCATCACCACCCACCGCCAACTCTTGGGCTACTCTTTTACCAACGAATAGTGGGATTGACCGTCACATTATAAAGCCCCCACTGCTGTAAGGGCGAGCATGTTTGGTGGGACGGGGATTCGAACCTGCGACTCTCAGATTGCGAGTCCAGCGCCCTAACCACCTGGCCATGCCGTGCCGATTAAGTCGTTCAATACTCGATTATGGCTTTTCGTTTTGTTGCCTTTAGCGTAATAATGTCCAAAAATGTAAAAATAGCAACATTCCATAAGTTCTTGGTGCCCCTAATGATAATTTATGAAATACAAAAATATATACGTTATCAATAATCGCGATTTATATCACACTAATAATGGCAAGTTAACTTTTAATCCAGTAACGAAATTTGAAACATAATTTTTCTTGTATGGAAGCAGATTATTACGGAGGTCCAAGAGGTCTTGTGTCCTTGGAAGCTCTTAGGTTTTTCAACAGTTAAAACGAAATAATATGCGGCCTTGTATTGGATTGGATTGTAGCTATACAGTACACAGAGTAAAAGCATAGAAATGATACTTTATTGTTTTATTGTCAGATTATTCTCAACTTCTTGAGAGAGGGGAAATTTTGTTATTTTAAGTAAACATCTTATGATAAAGTAATTTTATTTATAAAAAACAACAACAACTTTGGTTTGTTTGTAGCTAAGCACAGAGCTCTAGAATGGGTTATGGCTATCCAGGTTTCCTTCACCTCTGCAGAAATGAAATTTTATGATTTTGCTATGAATTTTCAGTGTCTATATGTAAAAATTCAAGAATAATTTCGTGTGAGTTACACAAGGAACTGTATCTGGACTTAATTGTTTTCAAATGTAAATATTATATAAATATTGGTAAATAATGTTTTATATGGTAAAATGGCAATAATATTTTTATCACTAATCTAGAAATGTTCAAGTAGAAGCCCGACTAGTACCCAGGTGAAGATCTATTGATGGGTTGAAGACCTGGAAAGATACTGAACATTGAAATGGTTATGCAAAGAATATAATATATTGTTACGTCTCTGGTCGTTAGTTAATTTCCCGTATAATTTATTTCCTATGAAACTTTAGCGACACAAGTCCTTTTTAAATAAAACTAGTTTATTCTTTCTGAATACAACTTTGCAATACACTTAATTTCCACAGTCACGCTATAACAAACGCTACAATTCACAACAAACGACTCACGCGCTCGACCCAACTGTCCGTACCTATCTCTGTTTGCAATTCAATTACATTGTTGCCGTCACTTTTTTGGCGGTCCTATATATACAAGAATACCGCAAATCTAGTAAACACTCGAGGATTCACGAACCTTCGAGAACATGACGTGTTACTAGGGTGACGTGACCCCCGCTGTCGTAACAATATTATAAGTAGTTCTGTGGATCATTGAGGTGTGGGAGTGGTGTTGTGTATCATGTTATATGGGGATAGATATTTGCTCCATGGTTTAGGGGTGGCGGCAATTTTATGAAATTCGGCTGTGAGTGAATTTCGGTGGGCTGCCTTTTTGTAGTATTTGACGGCGAGTTTATAAATGCGGTCTTGAATAGTGTGTAGTGTTGTGTGTTTTTCAACGTAGCACGCGGGTGTGTAGTGAGGGAGGCGGTAGGCGAGAGGTATTACTTTGTTTTGTAATCATTGCCCCATAATATAATAAGGGTTTGATAAATGTTTTGTAAATGTGCATGATTATTTGTGGTCTGCATCCGTGGGCGTGGTGACTGATTTTGTGGAGGTAAGCTATTCTTGTTTTAATTTTCTTGCAAATTTCCTTAAAATGTGTGTGCCAAATTAATTTAGTGTTTATGGCTATTCCTAGGAATTTGGCGGATTTAGTGAATGAGATCTTGTTATTGTAGAGGTTTAATTTAGCTAGCTTGACACGCTTGAGTCTTTTGTTTAATCTACGGTAGAGTATGATTGCCTGGGTTTTAGTTGGATTAAGTATTATCCTCCATTTGTTGCACCACTGTGTGATTTTGTCAAGGGCTGTTTGAATTTTCTTTGCCGCTAGTGGAGGGTCCCAGGAGGTGTTTCATAGGGCCATATCGTCGGCGTATTGTGAGGCGTGCGTGAGAGGCGCGGTTGGCTGTGGTAGGTCGTTAACGAAGAGTGTATACAGCAGAGGGCTTAAGACAGACCCCTGCGGTACACCTGTGTTAAACGTGACGGGTTGTGAGACTGAAGTGTTGATTTTAACTTTCGCCGATCTATTATATAAGAAGTTGGAAATCCATTTTGTGAATGTCGTAGGTATTTTGTGTTTTATTAGTTTGTACTTAAGCCCGTTGTACCAGATAGTGTCAAAAGCTTTCTGTATGTCTAAGAATGTGGCAATAGTGGCCTGTAGTTGATTAAATCCTGTAAACGTGGTTTCAATTAGTCGAACGAGGTGGTCAGCAGTCTGTCTGTTTTTGCGTCCCGCATTCTGAATGTGTGATAGTGTATTGTTGTTTTCTAGCATCCATAATAACCTTGTCGTTATAATTTTCTCTAGAAGTTTGCCAGTGCAGTTAATTAAGCTTATGGGTCTGAAATCACTTGGATTCATTGATTGGGTGCCTTTTTTAGGGATAACCGTGATGAGTGCTGACTTCCATGCATTGGGGAGATAACCCGAGAAATGAGATAGATTGTATAAGTTAGTGAGATGTGTCAGAAGTTTGGGGGATGCGCTTTTTAAAACTACGTTGGGGATTTTGTCATCGCCGGAAGTTTTATTTTTGATATTTTTCAGGTGAATTTTAACTTTAGGTATGGTTATAGGGGTAGATATATCTTGAGGTGAACTCTGAGTATGGTGCTGGAGTGTGTTGACCGGGAAAAAGGTGCCAAGGGATGCGGTGTTAGCGTTGATAAAGGAGTTGATCTTGTCCTGGTGTTTACTGCTGAATCTAGCGTCCTGTGGGGTAACAAATGTTTTCTCGAAATAGTGTGCAAAAAAGTCCTGTTTTTTTGTTTATCAGTAGAGGCTGTGAGGTTGCCATATGATATGTTACCAGTATCATTATTTTCACGGCATATGCTTTTAAAAGTTTTCCAAAAGGTAGAAGCGTCTGGTTTGAGGTTATCGAGCTTGTTGCAAAAGTAGTTCCAATTGTCTCGTTGCTGAATTTTAATTAGCTTTTCTATTTTGTTTTTGACAGAGTTGATTTGGGTTTTTATAGCAGGATTTCTAGTGTTGATGAATTCTTTATGGAGCTTGCGTCTGGATATTATGAGTTTATGTATTTCGGGAGTTAATGACCAGTGGTTGGGCGTGGTTTTAGTTTAGTTTTTTGGAACTAACTTGTCTATAGTTTTGCTTATGGCTTGTGTGATATTTTGGTAGTAATACTCGATATCCTCTTCGGAGTTAGCATACGTTATGGGGTCGGGTAAATTGTTGTCTAAGTATTGATTAAATATGGTCCAGTTAACTTTCTTAAAATTGGGGATGTTTGAATGGTGCTGGACTTGACTGTTAGGTATTGACCAATTCGGGTTACTGATTTTAAATGACAGAGGATTATAGTCTCCTCCGATATTTTCGTGTACTTTAAAATTACTAGTGAGGTGTACTATTGCTGGTGGGACTATTGCGAGGTTGATGATGCTTTGTGTTCCGTTGTGGTGTGTGTGGGTAGGAGAGTTGTCATTAATAACAGTTAGGTTATATATTCTTGTGAAGTTAGGGATAATTCTACCGGAAGTGTTTGTGGTGTATCTTGAAGTAAGGGGGTGCGAAGCGTTGAGATCTCTGAGGATAATGACATTGGTAAAATTTGACATGATAGTATTTAGAAATATGATGTCAGGAGTTGTATGGGGTGACATGTAAATGGCTAGGAGTGTGAAATCAGGTAGGGACGGAGTTTTGATTTTACAAAGAATGTGCTCGTGATAAGTAGGAGTGTTGTGGTTGATGAGAGTTAAGTAGAGATTATTATCGTATAATAATGCAATACTTCTAGTGTGTGTGTGTACCTTTAGGTTTAGAAATGATTTTATAGTTAGGAAGGCAGAAATTAGAGTTACTATTTAGTAAACTTTCGTTAATAGTTATTACTGAAGCGTTTAATTTGTTACTTAGATCTAGTAGTTCATATTTCTTATAGTTGAGACCTCCTTGTATATTAACATGCAATAAAGTCAAATAATTTAGTGACTTATCTATGCACGATAATACTTGAGATTTGTTCATTGATTGATTCTGGAGTAGTTCCTCGAATCTTGAGATGGTGATGGGCTGCTTGGGACACGTTGTGCAGAAATGTAGCCTTTTAGTCTTTTGGGTTGGCAGCTGCAAATATTACATCAACGATGAAGGCGATGAGGCCATCTGGGCGGAGAACATGCCAGTTAGTTGAAGGTGAATGTAGTTCCTGTGTTGACTGAGGCGAAGGTGAGGAGAGACTGGAGTCTATGTTGGTCCGGGACACTGGTGCTGAATTTGGGGCGTTGAGGTAGGGGTGGGAAATGTTGGTTCGTGAAAGGTGAGGGAGGACCGGGTGTACGTGAAGACAGCTTATCCCTGATGCCCGCGACGAACTGGAACTTCGGGCATCCACGGTAGCAGGCCGCATGTTGTCCACCACAGTTGCTACATTTGGTTTGGCACATCGGGGTTTGGCGGTGCAGACAGTTCTAGTGTGGCTGAATCGTTGGCAATTGAAACACTGGGGGGCTCGTGAAGTTTGGCTCTTCAACTTTAAGTTTTCTGAACCAAAGTGTGCTGACATCTTGGAGGAGTTGAGAAGTTTGATTGGTATCCGATAACTTGATTCGGATAAGCGGCGTAAGTTCGTGAGTTTTGGAGGACTTGATGCGGGAGAAGTTAAGAAACTTCACTTCTCTGTATCGGAGTTCTTCATCAATCTCTTGGTCTGTAGTATCGAGTGGGATTCCATGGATGATAATGGTCTTCCTGGGCTCGTTGTCAGTCGAAACATGGGGCTTGATGGGGCAACGGTTGAACGCATCCGTGGGCCATGGTTTTAGGAGAGTGAAATAGTCCTTGGAATACGTGCACTTGACAACTATGCCTACTCGGGGGAGTCGGCGGACATTGTTGAAACCAATGTTCGGAAAGATACGGCGTAGTTCAGCAGCAACTTGAGGTTGTCTGAGGGCTGCAGGGATTCCTTCAATGATGATGGCAGGTGGATGCGATGTGGCTTGTGTAAAACTACTGGGGTTCAGGGGCTGGGGAGTGGCAGGATGTACTCGATTTAGGTGAATTCTGTGAGGCGGCCATGATGGTAAAAATGGAGGATAAAGACAAGTCGGATTCTTCGCCGGAACTAATGATGGCATGGGCAGTGGCTAACATGTTGTATTGCTCTGAGGCAGAAAGTGGTTGACTCCAGGAGCGGGTATTAGGACAGTCTTTCTTCCTTCTCTTGTTAGTGTGGCTAACACTCATGGTGGAAGAGCGGCACTAGCGAGAGCACTTCTGGTGGTTAGCCTAAACACAGGATATATATGAAGTAAACTGTAGTTGTTTGTAGGTAGTCTAAAACACTATATAAAATATTCTTTGTTTTAAAATTAGGCACTTAGTCCTGATAAAGACTGTTTGAACACAGAGAAGAAAATACTGTAGAATGTGGACAGGCAAGAAAACACTTCTTTCCTCAGCGAAATCCAAACATGTCTTTATCACTAATTTTTGAAGCCCTTTTTAAATCATTAAGGACGTTCTTTGTAACAAAACCAGTATAAAGTTTGTAAGATTCTTTTAAAATATTTTTGTCTGTCAATTCTAGGCTTTCAACATGTTGTGGTCCAGTGACGTTTTCTAGATGTCCCAAAGTGACAAATATTTCCAAGAATCCCCTGACAAGACCAAAGATATCTGTAGCCATAAAAGTCAACAACTGTTTATCACCCTGGAATTAAATGAGAAAAGGTTTGATTTCTCTAGCAACTGAGAAATAAAACTGTGCTTTGGGGATGAAGATATAGAAATTAACAGCTTTACAAATACTGTCATAGGTGTTTAATTTTGGTGGGATTTCTGTATACCAACATATGTTTTAAGATGAGATAGCAGGACAAGCACATTTATACAACACTGATGTTCTCCAGCCATTGATGCTTACAAACTTTGGTGGAAAGATCAAGCATTCAGTCTCACTTTTGAAGTCATCAGCTCTTTCTGGAGAATCTTTGAAAACAAAAAGTAGAACTTTGCCTGATTTTTTTACAAAATTCCAGTCAATTGATTTATTCCCATCTTTAAAAGCATTGTGAATTGTATGTAAACCACAAGATACAACTTGCTTGTTTATTAGCCTCAGTTGATAACATTTCATGTAATTTCCAAATAACATTGGGGCTGTTCATGGATATCTGCAACAAATTCGTAGAAACGAGGTCATAGACGACAGGAAACAACTTGTCAAGTAGATCAGTGGCAGTAGCGTGTTCCAAAACCCTTATTTGATGTATCTTGTGTGAAGTTTTTTCATTTCAAAAGCGAAAATGAATATCACAAAATTTAATCTTGAAGGATTTGTTCGAGCTCTCGTCAAACAAAAGAACATATCAACTAGAATTCTGGATTTTCTCCTTTAGTATGAAAGTTAAACATGGAGCCAATCCATATACGACTAAGTATGATGTTTTGTGTTCCCCACATGTGAAAACGTTTGACCAATTTCACTGTTAGGGAACACACTCTTGCAAGGTTCTATTATCCTTTCACTGGAATGAAATGAACGATGACAGTCAATAGTTCTCAAAGTCCATGAAACTTCTGATAATGAAACATCAGTAGAAGAAACAAATGAATGGGTGCTAGGGATTGAACTGGTAATAGTTCGCTGTGGTAGTTTTATTATCATTATTTTTTAAGATGGACGGTTTCTATTCTGATGTCAACTGAACATTTGCATGGTTTACATCTTGCTTTTTTAGGGCGTAAATCCCTTTCTAATCTGCCCCCAGTGGCACAGTGTTATGTTTGCGGACTTGAAACGCTAGAATCCGGGTTTCGATACACACCCGTGGTGGGCAGAGCACAGATAGCCCATTGTGTTGTGCTTAGCTTCAAACAAACAAACCCTTTCCAACCATTACTTGTAGTTTGATTTGAAAATCAGCTTGTTTTAAAAACACCCCAGCCCGTATTTTGCAAATCTGCAGGGGGGATGGAAATAAAAATTAAACTCACAATATAAACAATGTTCATTTGATTATTTTATATTGGTCTTTTGACATTATATTCAATACACAAATGTATTAAATTATTATGAAATGTTAATATGTAAATTTGGTAGGATTTATTGTATAATATCTATCATTAGATGTATATTGGTATTTATTTTATTAAATTGCATACATTAATAGTAAAGCTAATTAATTAAATTTTGAATGTAACTCAGTAAAACCTCGTGACACGCGCAGAAAAGGTTATCCGAGACCCTAGTGTTAATACTCTCTTGGATACTGATTATTTTTATTTCTATTCTAAGAAACTTATTCAAAGGAAGTGGTTCCTTGTATGTACTCAGTATAAGAAGATTGTGAACAACGTAAAGAAATAAATGATAGTTTTATATGATAGGTTTTGTTGTGGATAATATCATGCTTATTAGGTTAGAGCTAAACGATTGGAGAAAGGAAGATTGTGGTATCCAAACTGTACATATTGATTTGTTATTTAAATTCGTTAAATCTTTAACTTGTGGTATATGAATATCCTAATTTCATTAATTGATGCTCAGAACTGATACCGAGGTACACGAATGTTTCACTTGTGTAAATAATATTCATTCTCAAACTGAAATTTACAGAACAACTTCATTATAAATAATTAATTTTATTCGTTTATATCAAGTGCAATGCTTCAGGTTTTTTTTCTCTTTGAAAGATAAATTATAATAAGGTAGTAAAGACTAACAGTGAAACTTATTAATAACTTGTATATCTTCGAAAATGTATTTAATATTATATTTGTTTGTTTGTTCGAAGTTAAGCACAAAGCTATACAATGGGTTATCTGTGCTCTGCCCACCACAGGTATCGAAACCCGGTTTCTAGCGTTGTAAGTCCGCAGACATTCTGCTGTGCTACTGGGGGCTTTAATATTATAACTTATGTTATGATCATAGTCTTTCAAATTGTACAAAGAAGTTTGATTCTGTCAATACAAATAATAAAAGCCCTCCGGTGACTTAGCGATAAGTCTGGGGGATGAAAAGGCAAAAAATCAAGCTTCGATAAGCGCAGTGGGCAAAGACAGATACCCCAGTGTGTAGCTTTGTGCTTAATAAACAACAAATAGAAAAGTAATACTGACGTGAACAGGCCCACACGCAGAATGCTTGAATTGGAGGTTTTAATTTGTGAGATCAAAGGGCAACAAATATTGTGCGAAGCACAATCAGCATGCATAGCTGTAAGATTTTGTAAAAAAAATAAAATAGGTGCTATGAGATTAAATCTGGAAGCAATTTTGCATGAAATATAGCTTAAACATTTGCATGACTGTTCACATAAAATCCACAAACATCCAATGACAAGTCAACATATCATTCTGTTGTAACACTGCATGAAGGTGGTGGGTGGGTGGGGGGGGAGTTAAGACCTAAATTAGCATAAATATGTATGTTTTATTATTGTAAAGTACTTTACTATGCAGAGTATTTATTAATTGTTAAATTATATTACTGATTTTAACAATTCTGTACAACATTAATATATTAGCTTTTTCAATCATTGGCTATCACATACGTACATGTATGCACTAGTGAAATAACATGTGAGCATGCTCCATTCTTCTGTGGTGCTTTTCCATAAGTAACTAACATACAGTTTCAATGTTGATAGCAATGTCATAATGATTATGTGTTAAAGCTAGAGCACTCAGTCTTTCAACTGGTGGAGAGTAAATGCCGAATGCTCACATGAACATAAACTTTGTGGCAGTGTGGCAAAGAATTTCAGTAACATAAAGATGTCTGGTACACTGAAGCACGGTTTTAAGCAGTCAGCCAGTATCTGGAACTTGTCCTGGAGAGGTATAGAAAGCCATCTTGTCTTCCATCGATGAATATAAGGATTTGGACAGGGATCACTTATTTATGGATCTTCTTCATATTAAGCAAAACGCCATGAAGATTACATAAAAATTTACACCAAAGGAAGGGCGAAGGCTTGGACACTACAATGCCAACTAAGGATCCATTGTATCGACCTCAAGGAATATGGTTGTCCAGCATATCGACATTTAGACTTTCCTGGAATGCTGTTTTGCGATTACCATCGGTATCCACATGAACACTGCACATACTAGAAGGTATGTGCACTGTACAAGTGGATTACCAACTGTGATTGGAACACCTTCCAAACTTTCTATAGAGATTTTTAAGTGACACTTATAGTTGTTTGGATCATTAATTTGTGTATTCCTCTTGAGAATTATTGGAATGTTATTTCTTTAAATAGATTAACCAATTTGTATTATGATAATCTAATATGTATTATGTAACCATATAGATGTGTTTAAAAGAGGTAGCATTGAATGTATCTATCCATGATGTAAGTTGTTCACTGATTGAGAGAGAGAGGTGAAGACAATGGTTAAATGGTAAATTTTGTTATGAATAACAATTTTTTAAGGGAGGAGGAGTGAAGCAACTGGGTTATTTTCGAGGGAATTTACAATTGCTTCAACGTTTTTAGGAGTTTTTATTAATTTAGAAAGTTTAAGAATAAAGTTAAATTAGTAGTTGTGTTTTTTTAAACAACTAAGAAACGTGGATGAACTAGAAAAACATGGTTAAGCTATGTAAGAAGCGTTGCCTAGAAACGAGATGAGTGTACTAGAACTTGTGACAGGTTGACAAATGGTTGACCTCAACCCTTTAGAAGTAGGAAAGCTACAGAAAAGTTTGGTTTAGAGAACTATATCGGCGCTTTGAGGTGATATCACTTACTGCACATGGGTGTAGCAGTACAAGTAAATAGGTGACCGGCTAACACAACCTAGCAGTAACCAATTACTTGAGAGTTATGGTTATAGTTTTGGAGTAGCCTGGGGATTCCCCTAAGGCATCCAATAGGATCACAGGACTACTTAGATGATCGAGATAATACACAGAAAATTTGCTTTATAAACCCATGTCAGGGGCTGAAAAATCAATTCCTCCAGGAATCAGAAAGTTCCTCTGGAAGTTAAAAAAGTCACTCTCTTGGGCAATATGAAGGTTTCTAACGTTATTCGGTTCCCGAATACAACCCCATTGTAAGTAAACTTTACTATTCTCTTTTAATCAGTGAATACCAATGTTTTATAAAATGTTATGTTAAAATATATTGTTATGATAGCAGAAGTTACACAATGCTGGGAGCATGCATGCTGGAGTTTCTAGAAGGATCATGACTTATCGGGGAACCTTACGAATGTCCCAGTGTTTGCTAGATGCCCTCTTTTTTAACATATAAGCCTGGCAAAGAAAGCCAGCGAGATAGGCAGATAGATCGCAGCAAGAGATGTGCAGATAGACTGAAGATAGAGACATACAGATAGATTGAAGATAGAAATAATTGAGTCAAGCGAACAGTAGGCACTGTAAGTAAAGTGTGTGAATCACTGTGATTTATAGCATGTGTTATAAAGGTTGTTAAGTTTAAAGTGACTGTGTAAATTAAGTGTATTACAAAGTTTGTAACGAGAAAGAATAAACTAGTTTTAATAAAGAAAGGACTTGTATCACTGAAGTCACTCAGAAAGAATTTTTACCGGAAATTATCAAACAAGCAGATAGTAACAATATCTATGTATATTAATGAAAGTGTATGTTGAAGATATTATCAGTATTTTAATCAAGTTAAAAACCATTTTATGTTTGTTGTCATAAACGAAGTTTCGTTTTATTAACTGTTATTTAGATGAATTAATGATTAATAAAAGTTATTGTAAGTGTTCACCATTGGCCTGAGACTAATTCTTTAGTCTAATTGTAAACTACCTCTAGTTAGCGACTTGTGGCTCCACTCCTCACGACAAATCCGCCAATAAATAAATTTGGTGTAACAAGTCGTTTTAATTGAAACTCCAACAATTAAGCCTACCAGTGCACTATTCATTACACAAGTCCTGTAGGGGATAGTGTTTGTATACTTGGTCTACATAGGTGCTAAAACAAATGGCTCGTAGACAATAAAATTGTTGACTTTAACTGTGCGGACCAAGTTGTGTTTCGTGATCAAAATAAGTGTTTTATACCTTTACAACTTCTTACAACATATATCGGGAAAATGGGAATTACACCGAAGATGGAACGCAGTGGGTGAAGGAAAGTGCAGCGAAGATAATTATATAGTTTCTTATTTTTCCTAAAATAAATCTAAAAATTAAGTTTTACGGTAAATATTGTAGCCACAAGGTGGAGACATGCTTTACTCTTTTTACACAGTTTAGATAGGATAATTAGTGTGTTACCTAAACTGGAGGACCGGCGACTGGCTGCGCGAGATGGAGTCTGGAAGCTACTCCTGGAGTACGAGAAGAATCCTCAGCAGTTACTATGAAGGAGTCGTAGCCCCTCAAACGGCGCTGGTATTCCTGAATGGTTGATTGTTGAGGCTGTTCCCTGTGTTTGGGAGCCAGGAACATGGTGATTTTTTCCTTGGTGGCTGGCTGTGCGGGGGTGGAAGCTCCTAGATATCGAGGAGAACTCGGGTATTCAAATCAGAGTTATCATTCTCTGTATGGTTAGCTGTAAAGTTGATAGTTTACAATGCTATCTGGTGCTGGGAGTACGAGATGAGTTTAGAAATTTCAGTTTTGATTCGGAAGTCAACTCTTCGAGGAAGTAAAGACCTCCAGTTCTCACGTGTCATTGTTCCTGTCCCTTGTTTTGGCTTATAGGGCTGGAAACACCCAAAAGAGTATGTGATGTGTGTGAGGCCAAGAACTGGCTTGGAGTTTGACGGCCTAACATGATTGATGTGTGAGAGGCCAAGAACTGGCTTGGAGTTTGACGGCTTAACATGATTGACGTGTGAGAGGCCAAAAACGGACTTGAAGTTTGACGACCTAACATGATTGATTGTCTGTAGCAATGGTTTAAATTCTGGATATAAATCGAGAGTTGTCAGGTGGCGTGTATCGAAAGTTAAGTTAGCATTTAAAGCTAAACTTTTTTTTGTCATTGCAATATGTATTTGCTAGTAAATTAAAGTAATTAAATTGTATTAGTTGTCACAGCACAAGATACTGGAGGGTAACAAAGTATTGCTACATCCCTAGAATCTAAAGTGCTTAGAGAAAACGTCTGTGGGAAGATGAAGAGATAAATAGGTTGAAAGTAGGAAAATTTTAGGTAGGAATGAGTAAATCGTGTTGCCCACAGAATCACGAAATGTAAGCAGCATCTTTCGCTTAGATGTATTGTTCGTTACTCATCATTAATAATCCAAAAAATGTTTTTCAGTTGTCAATCTACTTACACAATTATACTGTCATAAGACTGAAGGGCTAAGCTTACTAGATGGTTTGATATTAATTATACTTTATACTGTCATAGGACTGATGGGCTAAGCTTACAAGATGGTTTGATATTAATTATACTTTATACTGTCATAGGACTGATGGGCTAAGCTTACAAGATGGTTTGATATTAATTATACTTTATACTGTCATAGGACTGATGGGCTAAGCTTACAAGATGGTTTGATATTAATTATACTTTATACTGTCATAGGACTGAAGGGCTAAGCTTACAAGATGATTTGATATTAATTATACCTTATACTGTCATAGGACTGAAGGGCTAAGCTTACAAGATGGTTTGATATTAATTATACTTTATACTGTCATAGGACTGTAGCGCTGAGCTTACAAGTCCACTTATAAAGCCAAGTACAAGCTGCTAAATTTAATGGCTAGTACTTATTGACGTATACCTTCCATTTATTATCTACTTTCATGTTTACAGACTTTGTTATCAAACATTCTTTTAATTACACTTGTATATTGTTCGAAACATGCAAACAGTTGATAACCAAAATCTTAATCACTTGAGATATGCTGTTTTTAGGAAAAAGTATTCTAACAAACATGGTGTTTCAGAAAATGAATGTTTTTGAAGAACATGATACCAAAAAGCTTAGTTAATTTTGTTTTTCAAACTTTCACCTTGAATATATATATATGCTTTGGACCGTATAGAATTGAACCCTAGATTTCTGCGTTGTAAGTTCATAAACTTGCCACTGACCCAGCAGTGGAAATTTCCATTAAAAAAAATAATTTCCATTTAAGTTAACCATCTGTATTAAAATAACGTATGCTAGTGCTTGCTTCATCTTAACTAAATTTCTAGATTGTAAATAACAATAATACAGAAACAACATTCCTTTTGATAGGATCAGAATTTTGTTTAACATTAATCAAGTTCTGATACAAAATTATTGAAATAGGTAGTAAATAACAACAAAGAATAAGCTAATTTATGACAGAAACCCAGTGCTCCCACAATACTTTGAAAATTTAGTCATATCATCCATGCTGTCTAAAAATTATTTGTTTTTCATGTTGTTTGTTCTTATGTTTAACTGTTTGTAAATGAAGTTAGAAACACTGCTTTTTATAATAAGTACAGTTTATCTTACCACAACAACAACAAAATCATACCTTTAGTATAGGTATTTATTACCAAGATACATTTAAATAAAAACAGCTACCCTTTGAATGCAGTAATACAAAAATCACAGTGACAGTTACTCAATGAGCAGCACATTTTGAAAATTTACATTCTTAGTTGTGTTATCAATTAGAAGTTTTTGCTAATACAATAAAAAATTCAGCACTAATGGTAAAAAACAAACAAACATACACCAAGTATTTCATTATCAGTTACTTTTTTATTTTGAATATAAAATTATTAACAGCTCAATATCACAATTAGAAAGTTCTTGTAGGTATTTCCCTCAGATTAGGTGTTAGACAATTCTTTGCTCTTAATTTGATTTCCTGCCATAATAATTGTTGTTCCTTCCTCGCTCCAGCCAACACGGTTTGATTCTCCATTGCTCGTCGAGCTAAATATGGTAAAACCTCACCTAACGGTCCATAAGGAATAGACTTGTAAACTGTAAATCCAGCTGATGCTAGAGACACGGATATATTTTACAAACATGTGAGAGGAATAATATAAATGTACATCTCTAGACTCTAATGTAATTCTATATACATTACACATACAAAAAACATTTCATGTAATTATTTTACTGAAATTTTAAATAATTACATGTATCTAAATGGGTTTAGGCAATAATCTAATCAGAAATATATTAGTTCAGCTTAAATGCGTAATCTCACAAATTTGGATGATTTTATGTTTATTTTCTCAGAAATCTAATCTAGTTTTTTTATTGTGTTATTTTACTGAAATAAAATATTTTACTATTTTATTACTTAATTGCATTTATTAGTCATGGTTTCAAATATACTTTACTTTTATTTGTTTAAATAAATGCACATATTGGTATAATTAATATATTACTGTTTTATTGTTTAGTTTTATAACATTTTTATTGTTAATTCTATTCTCAAAAATATTCCTACCAAGCGGGAAGGTGATTTGATCACTCATCCCCAGTAACTGTCCAAAGTTGACAGTTCCAAGATGAGGTTGTATTCCAAGCTCATTGACCCTGGATTAAAAAAAAAACACAAAAAACATGCTTACAGAAATCTAAATTTTTACAAGTATCTTATCACTAAAGTATAGTTTTTCACTACATAACACATATTAAAATGAGTTAAAGGATTAACCCTACTGGCACGGTCATAGGCCATGTCATCATGTTTGCGGACCCGCATTCAAAATTTTATTGAACTACTATTGTATGAATGTATGTCAATAAGTTTGGTATCAAATTGTATATTATAATTCAAATTTTGGTATTATACTGTCGCATGAGGCTGGGAGCATGCGCGCTGGAGTTTCTGGAAGGATCATGAATTATCGGGGAGGCCCGAGTTTGTTCGAGGCACCCTCTTTTTTAGAATATAAGCCTGAGAGAAAAACCAGCACGATTGCATAAATAGGTAGATATGCAGATAGCTCGAAGATATAGATAATTGAGTCAAGCGAACAGTATGCACCGTAAGTAAAGTGTGTGAATCGCTGTAATTTATAGCGTGTGTTATAAAAGAAGTTAAGTTTAAGGTACTGATTGGAAATTCTGTGTATTACAAAGTTGTATCCAGGGAAGAAATAAACTGATTTAATTAATAAAGGACTTGTATCACTGAAGTTCCTCGGAAATAATTTATACCGGAAATTAACAAACAAGCAGATATGTGACAATACATTGGTTAATTTAAAGCCCCCCCCCCCCCAGTGGCACAGCAGAATGTCTGCAGACTTACAATGCTAGAAACCGGGTTTCGATATCCGTGGCGGGCAGAGCACAGATAGCTCTGTGTAGCTTTGTACTTAACTACAAACAAACAAGTTGATTTAAAAGTAAATATTTAAAGAATCCTAAACATCGATTTTTATGTGTCACGTGGTATGTTGAATGCAGTACTGGTTTAAATTAGATGTTTGTGATGTCAAAATACAAAATCTATAGTTTCTTACGAATTAGATACTCAAAGTAATGATATTGACAAGCTAGAATATAAGATAAGAACCTCCTATCTTTTCTATTTTCTGAGATATTAATATATTTATTGAATAAATAAAGCTGGCCCCGCTATATCACCAAGTCCAGGTCTCGGTATTTTCAGACTCTAGATTTCCTGTACTAGGCCAATGACCACGACATGGAGGTTCTGGTTTGTCATGTTCCCAGAGTTATGAATCTTGTGGCCGTTCACTAATCATGTCCAAACCAAGTTCTCCACAGAGTGGTCCCTTCATCCTTGGGCATTTCTGTGGATGTGTTTCCTACTGGGAACACCACACACATACACACACACAATAATCCCTGTCGACTCCCACTGGAGCATAGGGCCCCAACAACACCTCGCCGACGGAAGTTGTTGTTGCAGTAATTTTTTTAGCAGTTTATGTTTGTTTGATTATTTTTGCACCTTCATCGGACCTTCCACCTTTGCAATGTGGGAATCTAACTTTGGGTGAGAGGAGGTAGTGCTGTTTTGAAAGTTAACATTTTCTAACATTGAAAATGTATTTCTCTTATCCATTTCCAACCCTTTCTTCTAACTGATTTGCCAGTGTTTCTGGTTTATAACTGCTAATTCTCGAAAGTGAGGACTGTGCTACAATGGTGCAAAAATGAAAGGATATAAAAGACTGGTATGCTGTTGAAAATTTTAGCAATCAAAGTCAAAATAGCTTTGGGTGAAAGGAGGTAAGTACCTATCGGAAATACATTTTTAGTGCTAGAAAATGTTAACTTTCATGTTATAATCTGTAGTCATTCTAGAACCAAAAAAAAGCATAATTTATATCTATTTCCTAATTTTTTATGGTGGTTACGAGGTCGATCAAATTGACCCAACCCGTACAGAAATACAATAGTAAAAATAACAGATAAAGTATTTTTCTTTTTTTTTAAAGTTTAGTAATTATCTGGAGGCTATAAAAATTTTGCATGTGAAATTTGAATGTTTTCTGATGTATAAAAAAGTATTTTTAATCTTAAAATCAAAATTACATTGCATGTTGGATATTAAACATTAGAAAAGAAAAAATGCATGAGCAAATCATTACTTTAAAAATCTTAAAACTTGGTACAAAAATATGATTTTTTGTATATGAAAGCCTTGTAATGTTTACTGATAATATGCAAAATTTCTTGAAGATACGCTTACTGTATTAAAAGTTATAGCAAGAAAACAATAACAAGCACAAAATGGTTATGAGGTCAGTCCCAGGTCGTTGTCTTATTATTATTCTCTTGCCAGCCTACAACAAAAATGGCTTGGTATATTGCACACAAACCTTTT
>NW_013673997.1:19256-26653 GCF_000517525.1 Limulus polyphemus
AGGAACTGCGAAGGTTGTAGAGATATTGAAAAGTCAATTTGTTTCTTCTATATTTTACATAAGCTAAAAACATCATAATTCTAGTATAAACGATGTTATCATTATCCCTTGAAGTTAGCTTTCTTACAACCATCTGGTGTTCCTTTAAAAAGCTTAAGTACAGGGTGAAATGGGGAATCACCAGCCATTAATAGATGAACATTAGATGTTATTATAGACATTCATAAAATAATTACTTTAAAAGACACAAAGGTTTATTTTAAGGCAATGTTTTATACGTATATGTTTTATTTGAAAAAGGTTGCTTTTCTACTGTAAAAGTTTATACATGCTTAGTGGAAGTTGTGTCTTAGTCAAGGCATATATTTGCCCATTGCTATGTATTATATAGAGATAATTTAGTTACACAGAAACTATCAATGCTCACTATATTCTTAAACAAATCTCCATGACAGTCTCTAGCTTAACATTTTACATCTCAAATTAATGCAATCAAATAGTCAATAGCTACAGTAAATCATAATGAACTGTATCGGCTAGCTACTAGCTATGTTTATTGTCATAACAGTGTATAAAGTTATCTACCATATGATGTAATCTTTTGCCCATAATTGAATATAAAAAAGCCAGCAAACAAGATAAATAAAAAATTGGGAATTTAAAAATCTGCAAATAGCTGGAGATACTGTAGACATTATTTACTCAAACTACAAATTCCTATTTTGACTCCACTAAATGTAATGCCAGGTAACAGCATGGAGCCAAAATAGGGGTTTTTAGTTTAAGTAAATAATGTCTACAGTATCTCCAGCCTTGTTTCCTTACTTTTTACGATCCATATTTGCAGGTTTTTAAATTCCAATTTTTTTTATTTATCTTCTAAGCCATAGGCTTGAGTGTTATTTCTGTTGCAACATACAGATCTGTATGATACTTCTTTTGTTTGTTTGTCTTTTAGTGTAAACCTGTACATGACTACCTTTGCATTTCCCACACACAGAAATTGAACCCCAACTTTTAGCATTATGAAGTTTTAAGCTTACTGCTAAACCAATGGGGTATGATACTTCTACTATAAGCTATAGGTGTGATGTTTCAGTTACAGCTAAACATTTGCATTCCATCTTATACAAGCTGTAGGCTTGTTTTTTCCAATACAAATTATAGGTTTGTTTCTTCTAATATGAGCTGTACGCTTGTATTCCTTCTAATACAAGATAATACAGGTTTGTGTTTCTCTTAATATAAGCTATAGGTTTGTGTTTCTCTTAATATAAGCTATAGGTTTGTGCTTCTCTTAATAATAAGCTATAGGTTTGTGTTTCTTCTAATATAAGCTATAGGTTTGTGTTTCTCTTAATATAAGCTATAGGTTTGTGTTTCTTCTAATATAAGCTATAGGTTTGTGTTTCTTCTAATATAAGCTATAGGTTTGTGTTTCTCTTAATATAAGCTATAGGTTTGTGTTTCTCTTAATATAAGCTATTGGTTTGTGTTTCTTCTAATATAAGCTATAGGTTTGTGTTTCTCTTAACATAAGCTATAGGTTTGTGTTTCTTCTAATATAAGCTACAGGTTTCTATGCTACTTTACCACAATTAATAGGTATGTGTATTGTTTCTTTAGGAAGCTCTTAGTTTTCTGTGTTTAACCTTTTAAAACAAAGTACAAGTTTTTCATATTTAAAATATATTTATAAAATTAAGTATGATCCTACCTCCACTACTACTCTTAATTGTTTATACTATCAGAAAGCTCTTCAAAAGGACATTACAAATTCTTTACTTTCTATGTTCCATCAATTTATTTAGTTTATTGTAATTGTGTACCTTCAGCTATTTGCTGATATGAAAATTCTAATGCTTAATAATCATTAACTATGTTTAAGATAATAAGTCTTATTTCCCTAGGTCCACAAATGTAAGACTTTAAAATCTGTATAAAAATTATTTTAGCTAGAAAGAAATGCAGTAAAAACATTTTCTTCAACTGTAACTATTTTTATTTTGTATAATCTTTTGACAATTAATGACCAAAATAAATCTGAATTATTTTTTTATGGTGAACCAATACGTGCACATATTAAGTGAGATTCAATTTTTCAAGAAAATGTTTAATAAAGCTTAATATATAGAGTTGAGTGATAGAGAAACCTACCTTCTAATGGCTAATCTCACACTTTCTTCATTATGAGTTGCAATAATGATGTTGCATGTTGATTGGCCAGTTTGAACATGATCTAACATGTACTTTACAACCCTGTAAGATGACAAGCTCTCTTTCAAAACAAGCTAACCTACAAACTACATAATGATACCTTTAAATCATATGCAAACTGCTTTTAAGCTATACTTTTATTATGCTCAAATGAAGAGAAATAAAATGGCAAATAACTCCAGGGTTAGAAAGCTTTCAACTACTCCCATCTTCAGGATGATAATCAAAATCAACAGAAAAGTAAATTCAAAATTGTTAAATGAGGAGTAATTATGTACTTATTTAATTTGTTACTAATATCACGCTCATCATGAATCTCAAAGGATAAAAGTATGAAAATCATCCTTGGACACTGTTCGTGAAACCACATATTTATCTCAAAATCAAAGTACATAATATTTAAATACAAATTCAGTGCTTCTTTTTATTAAAAAGCTCTTATTCATTTCTTCTAATTACAATATTTATGATTAGAGCAAATATAAATATTAAAGAATGATGGATGAAGCTATTAGATCCCAAAGAAGTGCTGAAACTAAATTTCCAGGATTTCACTAATATCAGGTTTCCATATCAAACTATAACTATGATAAAGTAAAAATAATAAATATTTGATTGTCATAAAAAATGGGAGGAGCTAATAAAAAGTATTTCATTATAGATGAAAAAAGGAACAATACATTTCTAGTGAAAACAAATTAATAGACTGAGCTTACAATAATAAAATTAAGAACATTTTCTTTCATGCTAAATATATATATATATGCTTCTTATTATCTTATACTGTAACTCATCATTCATCACACCATCCTGAGAGAACAAAGTACGTAATTTTGATTTCAAATATAACGATCACTATGAGACAACTAAACATAATAAAAAAAAAACTCATGTTTATCACCATTGTAACTTACAACATACATAATAGTGTATCTGTTAAAAAACTAACTCTAAGTAAAGAACTAAACATCAACAAGTGTATAATTTAAGGAAGCAATCTTAATTGAACAAAACATCACTACTCTAAACCAGCACTCCAAAATAACTTCACTAAGCTATTAAGCAATCCCTGGTCATTTGAACCTCTTTGTTCCATACTATGTGTGTATTGCTGTAAACTGCTTGTACCTGATGATGACAAAACCTTCACCAAACATTGTACATTGTTACTATGTTAAACTTGTAATAGTTTTCTTCATTTCCAAACTTTAAAGGAGGCAGTTGTCCTAGCATTTATTTTCAAGGGGTCTCAAGTGAATCTTCTTTTTTTTTGTTAAAAAATTGTAATTAGTAACTTTGAAAAAGGGACTGGGAGGTGGGCAAGTACTCCACAAAAAACACTTCATACCAAACAGCTAAGTCACTTTTGAGAAAAAATATTCATTGTTATAATGATATTGTTTTAGGAAATATGCCTCCACAAACTTCAAGAACATTAATGTATACATTCAACACACACACACACATACACATACATATTTTTCAAACTTTTCACTGATCACTGGAAAATATTCTTAAAACTAACTGTTACACTGTTGAAGTGTACCTGCTACATACTTATTGTAATTATTGTTTGTTGCTTCATAGTTTTCACAGATGGGGCTTGGATATCCCAGACTAACTGCTCTCTGATGCTCCTGGACCATGTAAGCCCCTCGAACAATCTTAGCACCAAAACAAACCCCAAGTTTTTGGCTCATTTCAACTTCAGTGGTGATTGTCTCCAATGCTTTCTATAAATCAGTTAAAAATATTAGATGTAATAGCATCTTCGACTTAACTAAAACACTATTTGTTTGTTTTTTAAATAAACAAACCTTCAAGAAACGTAAAATTAACTTCTTAACCCTCTTCTTTACTAGTTTTAAAACAGACATATTTGTTGTTGTTAATGGGCTATCTGTTTTGTAACCACTACAGGAATTGAATTCTGAATTTTGACCTACTGGGGGACAACATAAATATAGCAAAAGTATTTTTGTAGAAAACAGAAAAATAGTGAATTAAAAAATGAAATTTAAATAGTGCATTATCGATGAACTTATAAAGGGGTACTTAAATGTTTCTTTATTGTTGGAAATAGTAGTCTAAGAGATTTCATACATTGTTTAGATTCCATGTTTTGATCTGTTAGATAAATCTTCATTGGACCTGAAAGGTGAATGAAAGCACGAAAACCATTATACCCTTTTAGATACGTTACAGTCCTCCCCATAAACCTTCTTAAAGAAATGAAAAAATTCTAATTACTAATACAAGATATGGGGAATAACTTTTAAACTTAAAAACTGTTGTATGTTGTTTACTGTGTTTTAAGTCCAGTTACTGTTCAGTGATATCTGATAACTATACGATAAGAGTAGATTGGAACACCATCTAGGAAATGTTGAAAAAATCATCCTTCCGGTATAGAAACTAAAGGAATTAATCCATTGCACACCTACCTTTAGATAACACTGGTAAGTATTCCAAATAACAGGGCTGTCTGTATTGAATATTGCCATGAGTGCCATTGTAAGAAGATTAATGGCGGGGTTTAGATAAGTATATTCTGCATCAACTAAAACTTTTACTCCTTTAGTTTGTGCCATCTATTAGAAAAGAAAAAGACAAACACAAGTTTTCAAACAGCTATAAGGCTCATATTCTTGCAATCTTTGAATGTATTAAAAGGGCCCAAGAGAAGCGGAATCTCATATGGAATCTGAGTTATGAGCTTATTTGTCATTTTGTGATGTACATAATGTTTAGTGTTAATCATAACTACATAAACTTTGGTAGGGAATTTCAAAAAGTTTCTGAAATGTTATTCTTAATAACTAAACATTCATGCATGATAAAATAGAAAGTATAGTTCTAATTGTTCAAAAAGAAATTTTTGTAACAAAATATAACAGAAGTTTTATCATAAAACTTGAAATACCTGTGTAATTATGAATGTCAGATAGAAATACGAGTTTCTTTGTAAAACTAAATTATCATGAGCCCTTATAGCTATTCTGTATTATGCCACAGTAACTAATATATCTACTTAAAAGACAAAACTCGTACCACTTGACAAGAGGAATTTGACTTCATTGAGCTTCACTTGTAACAGAGGATGTTACTGAATTACCAAGTACCATAGGGGCTGTCAAGTAACCATCTTCCCAGTTTAGAAACTGAAACTGTGAAAGGTTACTATCAGTTCCTAATATATGGAATGTTTGAGAGGATTTTTCTAATTACAGGCAGTATGAAAACTTCTCAGTTTAATCTCGAATAATACAAGTATCTATAAGTTAGTAAAAAAGCAATTCCAAGTAGAAATGTGAGGGTTTGAGGATTTTTCTAATTACAGGCAGTATGAAAACTTCTCAGTTTAATCTCGAATAATACAAGTATCTATAAGTTAGTAAAAAAGCAATTCCAAGTAGAAATGTGAGGGTTTGAGGAATTTTCTATTCGAGTATAAGAATAATTTTCTTAAGTGAAAAATTTGTATTTAATAGATTTTTTTTAAATTGGTGAATTTTGATTTAATTATGAAAATAGATAATGAATAACCTGTTTAGCTTCTCTCAGCATATATGTACATCTTAGAATACTTAAAACTGGAGCTTAGTTAAAACAGTTAGTCTTCATCCAACAACTAACTTTAGAAAATCTCTTACTTTACTTGGTTTGTGCCTCCAACAGTGATAGTTAAACCTCTAAAGAAATCAAATATAATTTCATAAAAGTAAATCATTAAGAACAAAGGTGAAATGACCAGCAACTGCCTAGTTCAGAGTGACACTTGTAGAGAAAGCCTCAGAGGACTAGCCTACAAAAGTGGCTCAGGTCTTTTGTCTTTGACCTGAAAACTAAAAAAGGAAGTCTTTGAAACTTCAAAGACTTTCTTCAACTATTCCTCTGAACTAGGAAGTTGCTACCCATTTCACCTTTGTTTGCTCCAAATTAATTTCTGTCTAAACTATCTATAAAAGGAAAGTGTATCATAATACAACCAATGTTTATTCTAATAACTGAATATTAAACTAGGATTAATGACAAATTCATTAAAAAAACATAAACAGTTCAAAAATTAAGTAAGAAAGTAAACCACATAAAAATAAACAACTGTAATTGAAGACTTATAATTTATTATCTGTTACTGGAAATAAAGTTTTTTAATTTCACAAATCTTTGTTTGATGCTGTTTTAATTAATGTGATCTTCACTCTCCTGTATCTGGTAAAAATGTTAAAGATGTTTTACCTGAATAAGGTTTCATAAAACATATGGGCCATAGACTTTAAGGACACAAGTAGGGAAAAACTACCATGAAAGTAACAAAAACTTCTTGAGATATTGTTCATTTTATTTCATGACCCTATTTGCAGACTTATATATATATATCTTAGCTATCTTGAAGTGTCTTACCATGCCAATCTTGTGGAATCTTCTCACAGCATGCTCCAAACACTGCCTTTCTTGTCTGGTCAGACCATCAAATAATTCACTCATCTACAACCAAACAGTTCACCAAACTTAGAAAAGATTAACATTGAAAAATTACAACAAAACAAGCAGAAACCTGAATAAACTGTGGAAGAAAAATAAGTTATATATAGATCTAAAATTGTTCTAAATTTTCACACTTAAACTGTTGTGCAATATGTCTATAATCTTTCGTTTTTGTTTTATTCTTCCATATACCACTTCTGTTAAAAACTAAGTAAACGACTGATTAGAATGATATAATTTTAGTTAATAATCATTTTCAGATTTTGCTCAAGATGGAATGAGTGTATTCCGAAATGTTCGAACCTTGTAAACAAAACATTTTGTGTTTTATCAACCATCTTCATTATTAGACTTTGTTATCCCATCATGAATCCACTGCTAAGATGTCAGATACTTGGGAAAAACAAGAGGGAGAAAACTTTTTTTCGAAAAATAGGATGAATTCAGAAGCTATTAAAGGTTAAATAAATTCAAACAAATAACATATGAATGCTGTTTACATTCTAAAATTTTCTTAAAATTTAAGCATTTATTTATTAACAAAATGTTAAGGACATACAAAAGCATAAGTAAAGAATAGAGTCTACCTGATGAGGTGAAATTCAGTAAAAAGTAGATTGCAAAAAATCAGGTTTTAAGTTAATAGTATTAAACATGAAAATTCTACATTAAAAATACTTTTTTTACCTGAC
>NW_013673997.1:26875-28588 GCF_000517525.1 Limulus polyphemus
CTGACTTAGATATTTAACATTAATATATGTCTTTTTGTACACTTAAAAAATTAACTATTCTTTAAACCATACTGAAATATTTTCCTTACCTTTAACTGCCCACTAATCATTCCATTGGCAATATTTTCTACTAGGCTTAAAGCTTTTGTGCTTGTAGTGTAAGTATTTGCCAAATGGATCTGAAAAAAATTATCAAAATTTCCTTTCAAACAAAGATTTATTTGTACAGTGTCTACCAACATGCATGTTAGGAATTTGTTTGTTTCAGAAAGTTGCTAGCCTTTCCTTATTTTTAACTGATATACTAGAGGGAAGCCAGCAAGTCAACACCCACCAACAAATCCTGGGCTACTCTAATCACTCTTATACCACAACCATCATACCAAAGTGCAGATTTTATTGCAACGGGACACAAATTATGAATCCTCAGATATACTAACTGACCTGTGTCCTAGGAATAATGTTTAAAGACCTAGACTAAATAAGCATCATTTGAAGAAAATAAATACCCACTCAGCACCAGACATCAGACCAAAGTAAATGCTACCAGCAGGCATCAAAAGATAAGTAACATAAAAGCAGTGAACATCAGTGCAGAAAAATAAATATTGCCAATAGGTAATGAGAGAAGAAGTATCATAATAGCAACAAACATCAGTTCAAAAAAAGTACCAGAATATCAGCATATCCAAGAGAAGTACAATAACAGCAGTAGACATCCATTCAAGAAAAAAAATACCACAACACCAACAGACATTAATTCAAGACAACAAATACCACATCAGCAGCAGATATCAGATCAAGAGAATAAATACCACAAAACCACTTACATTAGCCACAGACAACAAATACCACATCAGTCCCAAAGAATGACGAATAAATGCCACAATTCTAGCATGCATCAGTTCAAGAGAAGTAACACAGCAGGCATCAGCTCAAGAGAATATACACAAAAGTTCAACAAATATCAGACAAAAAGAAATTACTCACAAGTACATCAGCTGATAAGAGTCCTGTGACCTTCAGCTGCATTAATGGGGCTTTTGTGATGAGTGAGCTTGAAAATTCCAAACAATCTAAAATTTTCTGAGCATTCTTATCAAAAAGGTCCTCCCTACATGAAGAAAATGTTAAAAATTTGTAATTTTCGTGTTAAAGTTTACCAATTCATTTATAATCACAGTTTTACACACTTTAAATTTCTACTTAACAAATAAATATAGGTTAGTGAAGTGATACAGTAATAAAAGCTAAACTTTTGATTTCTTTGCTCAGGTTACTGTTAGTAAGTCCTTTGAATGCAAAAGAAACAAAAGCATGAAGAGAAGTTCTAATACCAATGATTCAACCTGATATAGTTGTACAATTCAAGTTTCAACCATTTCATTATTCATAATTTAAGGTGTTTCTTATGCAGTGTTGATGTGCTATAAGGAAAAGTTTGCTTTCCAAAGTATTCCAGTTCAAGTACAATAACTGCTATGTATTGTTGCGTCAGCGAGTCACATGACCACCGTGACGCCACGTTTCTAGAACTATCCTGTAATTTGGCAAATGCTCTAGTAATTACTAGATATAGGGTAGGCTGGTATATAAAAGAGGGGAATGTGATGTGTGTATAGACAGTGAGTAATTGAACTGCAGTCAGAAGTATTATTGACGTTCGTTGATATAGCGTTGTTTAGCGCGATTGTTGAAGTTGAGTGTATCGGT
>NW_013673998.1:0-6358 GCF_000517525.1 Limulus polyphemus
ATTGGTGTTTGGAGGTAAATTTTGTAAAGTCTCGTATCTATGTTCCGATGCATTGGGTTTAGACTATGATATCGCGAAGTACATATTATGTGTAGGAGGTGTAAGCATGTGTTTTGTGTTATGGGATCTATAATGTCGAGATTCAGGGGTTATGTTTTCGTGGCCTTAGTTTTATGGAGTTTATTTTTTTATTTATGGTGTATATATTCTGTAGGACTATTTTCTAAAATATGAAGTATAAGTTTCAGAGGTTTAGTGTCTGTCTTTTTCTTTCGGTTTGAAGCATGATATCAAATGGCTAAGTTAATGTGCTTTATATAACACGAACTACAGTTTGCAGATAACCATTTCAGTACATCGTTGATGTAAAACATTTACTTTATAGAACTGCTATGTTTATGCGAGGACTATTAATTTAACTAGATTTTTATCACTTTACCTGTAGGCAGATAAATTGTATTGGGTTATTTTGGAAAGTTCGTAAAACGTTATTTCTATAAAATTTAGAACACAAAAATTTAAAATATACATCTTAAATCCCAAACCAGAGATGTAAAAAGAACAGAAATTAAATCTTGATGTAATTCCTTCCTACTTCACACATCTAGTAAACAGATTTCGAGCCCTAAAAAAGAAAAAAAATCCAGCCATAGCCCATGGACACAAAGTTTCAGGCTTTTATAAAAGTGGTTTCCAGAATTTGAAAACAGTCCTCACGTAACTCAAAACCAAATTTCGAGAGAGTAAAAGCCCTGTACACTATCTGAACCATTTTAGTTCATCAATAAATGATCAAATTATTTTTCTAAATTAAAAAGTCTGGTTATCTAGCCGCCGCCATCTTTAATTATGAACTTCCGACAAAAGGGAAGACAATCAGTAACAGTGCCCGACCACGCTAAGGGATTGACTGCAACTATTATAACGCACGAACAGTTTAAAGTGTGTAAAATATTTTGTGATGTCTCACGGATATGAACTCGACTTTAAAGCTCTACCACAGGGCTAACACGCTGTCAATTTAAGGTAAAATGAATTCAGTTGCAGTAAATGTAGTACAATGTTTGGTTGTTTGTAGTACAAACTATACAATTTAGCTGTGTGTGCTATGCCATCACGGTTTTTAGCGCTATAACTCCACAGAATTACAGCTGTGCCACTGGGTGGGGGTACTAAAGGGAACGATGCTGTCAAGAGTTCTTAATGTATTTCTGGGAAAATCATGTTAGAAGAAGACAGACTAGACGTATCAAGATGACACAGAGAACACTTTTATAACTTTAAAATGAACGTTTTATTGGTTTTACTAAAATGATTAGCATGTATATATTTTAAAATAAGCAATGGCATTTTTAATCGTATTGATTTTAACATTTTGAACCCGTAGTAAGTATTAACTTGTCCGAAAACAACATAAGTTGATTAAATTAATGAATCAGTTGTGTCTAAGAATTAATATTAATTGGAAATGTTTTTCGTTCTTTCCTATTCCAAGCGTCTTTTAACGAAGAAAATTGTATCAGAAGTTAGATATGATTATTATTGATAACACACACACTCTCTGTCTCTCACATACACGTACACACTCACATACAGATACTCACATAAAATGCAGAGTATTAGGCCGAAAAGAAAAAGTGAGAGGACCAAAACGTGATTGAGGATCATATCACCAGAAGTTGTTACCTTAAGGTGTCACTTGACCTGCCAGTGGGAAATATCACTGCTGCCTATTACTATACAGTATGCTCCATTGTAAAGTACACATAAATAAAGGGATATTTCCCACAGACTTAGTTCAATGAGTAAGTTCAGTAGGTTACTAGGACGAGAAGAACCAAGTGGTTTCTTTGACCAATATTTTATATTAATACAACATTCCCAGTATATACGGAATGACATCAAACGATGGACAAATGAAATATCACGCAATAATGATTCTTCGTACAAGACGTGTATTTTAATGAAATAATGATGTGTGTGTCATAGACTGCTAGCAATTAAATGGTCAAAATGTTTGTGAAGTATCATATAATTATCATTGTACAAAGTCAATCGAATAATACTAGAGAAAGAGCTTTGTGAAACAGCCAGATTTTATAATATTGTGGTATGTAGGCGTATTAGATGTTACATACGCTTTTATAAATAGAAACAGGTGGCGCCACCTACGGCCTTTCTTTATTGGTATACATTAAAATGTTTAACTGGGATTACCTGTTCTAGTTACTAGATACGATAAACAAGTAGGAGAGAAAGGAAAAGACGTTGAAACGATTCTCAGCTCTAAAAAACACCTGCAGAAATAGAAGTCGACAGTCAAAACTGTTTGAAACGTATTTTGTATTTACTTATACACATGATCAATTCAACACAGACATTCACAAAACATTGCCTAACCAAGCACCTATTGACATAAAACATACAACAGAGACGCTTGTTGGTATGTGGTACAAGTTTTGGACAACCATAATACATCTTCTCCTGTTTAAACAGCTGCAGATGTAAAATGACTGCAAAATTAAAAGGTAATCCCACACGTTGTAAAGTTTTACGTGTAATTAAAAGTTTGTTGGAAGTTTACAGAACACTAAAAAGTATGATCCTTCTTTTGATAGAGACGATGTTTATATATGAAGTTACACGTTAATATTTGATTAAACTGCAACATGCAACACGAGAGTTGAATAAACTGTATACAATGTAAAAGCTCATTTTATTTTTATAATTCCGTGGAATGTAGATGATAATTTTGTTTTCAGGGTTAAGGGTCAAATAACTAAATACAAGTCTTCAGCTGTTGGATATTAATATAATTGTCCCAAACATTTTATAGTTGGTCCACTAGTCCTACTGTGGGTCAGCTGAAAGTTTACGGACTTACAGTGCTAAAATCCGGGGTTAGATTCCCGGTAGTGGACGGAGTGCAGATAGTCCATTGTGTATCTTTGCACTAAGAAAATAACAACGACTACGTTGATCCTCTGTTAGGTGGTTTCAAATTCGCGTAAAAGAACATGCAAATTTAAAGTCAATGTCATTTCCTACCTAAAAGAGTCATGCGTTAAACAGACCTGAAAATAAAAAATAATTTAACGATCTCGCAAGAACGCATAGGGAATAGTTTGATCAACAGACTTAAAACAAGGTAAAAGTTTTAATTTTACGTCATACTACTAATGTATGTAGTCCAATCAACCTTTGGATATTATTTGCTGTATATGTTGGTTTAATCAAACCTTATATTGTATACACTTTGATAAGCGCATATGATTTATTCAACCCTTCCATTGCATGAACTCTTATATTATAATACATAGTTAAATCAACTAGTTTAAAGATGTATCTTAAATGAAGCTGTTGGTAAGCTTGATGGCACAGCGTACTTGGTTGATTTGTAATTAAAATTGCTTGATTACCTG
Organism: Limulus polyphemus; assembly: GCF_000517525.1. Classification (NCBI taxonomy): domain Eukaryota; kingdom Metazoa; phylum Arthropoda; class Merostomata; order Xiphosura; family Limulidae; genus Limulus; species Limulus polyphemus. The sequence goes on from NW_013673998.1 coordinate 3,423, forward strand.
TACATTGTAATACCAATGCAATTATCTGTTTAGTAACATTACAGTTTGGTTGTTTAGTCAGGAATGATTATACTATTTAAATGGGCATGAATAATATTGTTTATGATACCTACTGGAAAAGCATGTTTAATCCTATTTGTTGTTAAGCCTTTGGACTTACTCTCTGAGCTCTACCCATAGCAGATACCGAAACCTGATTTTTAGTGTTGTAGGCCCTAAGATTTGGATCAGAGCTACGGAGGAGCGAGCACGTGTAGCTAATAATTTGTTTGATACTTTAAAGTTTTTTTTTTATGCAAAAGTAGTTACGTGTGCTGGTTATTTTATATTCTCACCGTGTTCATTTTAAATGAAACTGGTATAAAACTATCAAAATGAAACTATAAATTTGCAAAGTGTTTTAAGAAATCACAATTAAAATTATCATTTTTATGATGAATGTGTTCCCCATATGCTGCTATACTTCTGTATCAAGTGAAAAACCTATAGGTTATATGGTTCTCCAACCAGCTTTTTGTGTCTATTTTGTGACATTCCTGTATATGTATGTATGTATGTCTGCTGGTATACGTGTTATGTAAAACTCCCATTTTTATGCCCATTTTTCACAGATCTGTACGTAATTAAAAAAAGCTTATGTTCATATTGAAGTTATGGAGTTTTAATGACCAGAACTTTACACTGTTACGTCCAGATATTGGAGAATATAATGAAAATTAAATGCTGTTGAAGGATAAACTAACATTTTGATTTGAAAATATTCTTGCATTTTACAAAGTTAGAGTATATGAACATATGGTAATCACTTACACGCTATTCAGTAACTTGCGCCATCTATTGATGTTAGTGTCAATTAGTACAATTTACAGATATATTCCTATTTTCTTCAGATTTTCACATATTTTCCTCAAAAATCGATGGATAAGAGGAGAGGGGAAACACAGATATAAAAGTAAAATCAGATAGATAAATATTCGTTTATGTTTAAATTCTCACTTCTTAAACATCTAAGTTTTAAATCCCAGCCTCATCGGGAGTCGAACATGATCAATATAATATACCGCACTTACAGCTGGAAGCGTATTATAAACGTAACTGTTAATTCCTTTGGTCAGCAACTCTAACATAGGTACGTCACTTTCTGATCCTCGAGGAGTCTCTCATCTGTCCATTTAACTTATAAATGATCAGGATGAAAATACCAAATATCAAGCTTACAGGACTCTGCCATCAAATGGTCAAAGGTCTCTTAAACAGAAAACAAACGAAAATGTATATGAAAATATTGTAGAAATATCGCCATCTAGTAGCATGTGTTTGTGTTATGAATTACACCATAGTTGTCACAAATAGGAAAACGTTGTTTGCTCATAACTCTCCAACTATAATATTCACCAAAAACATTAAGTTTCATAAATAACTTTTAATTGAAAGGTTAAATAGGTTAAATTAGTGTAGTTTTTACATATCGTAGTTTAAGTGTCAACTGTTTCAGACTGGCGCAATTTAAGCAGTTGCAAAAAACGAAAGATAGGGAAAGGTATTTATAAATTATTTCTAAACTATAGTTATTATATGACTTTGTGTTAAGCGCTTTAAAGTGGAATGCATAGATGTTACTGGATCTGTAAAATGTAAAAAAAGAAGTTAGTTTTCTGCCGTGATTAAAAATACAAACTCAACTAAAATCGCATTAAGTTGTGAATAAATAACTCACAAATATGGGCACGTATCACTAGATCAATACAGTTGCAATAAGTGCGTTTCTTTTGGTATGTTTATTTCTTAAACTTCTGAAGTGTTCTTATTATATCGACCCGTTTCCAGAAAGTAACAGCAGAAAATGTTTAAATAATGAAACAATAAAAAGTATTCCGTATTTCTTTACGTACATGAATCCTACCGCTAGTTCAGCAATAAGTCTGGGAGTTTATAACAATAACAATCGGGCTTCGATTCCCGCGGTGAGAAGAGCACAAATAGCCCATTGTGTAGTATTGTGCTTGACTGAAAATTAAATATATCTATACTCATTCTTTGTGCATGTCTCTGTTATAATTCTGAAATGACAATTATTTTGAATGTAGTGTTATAAAATCGCTTTAAAGCATCAATAACACAGAATCGTTCATTCCCGATTTATACAACGGTATCTTATGTTCATAAGAGACTAAGTAATTTAACTACAAGATGAATAGATTTTGCTGTTTACATCCCAATATTTGAAAAGATTTAACTCTTTCTATAAACATAACACAGTTAGTACACACTGTAGGCAGTTTAAACTTGTCATAATTGTATATAATTAGTTTGGACGAGAATTTTTATTTAATACCATATAAATATGTCAATTTTGTACTCTCAAAAAATTTCCTAACAATAATATAATCTGATTTATAAATGTAACCTAAATGTGTAGCTCATGTAGTGCCCGTGGAGTGTTTTTCAGTATCCCGATTAACCAGTCTGAAGATAAACAGGTTATTGTTGACCATGTTTTTACTGGTAGAGGTCCAGAAAATTAATTATAATAGAAACGGGATATTAACGTTTTCTCACCAAAACAGGATTTTTTAAATGATACAGAAGACAGGTTCGAAGATTCCCCTTACTTAAGTTATTTCTTGCTCTGGCACGTTTTGATGTTGTGGTAATCTAATTCACAGCATTTGGTTTGTTTATTTGTTGTATGCCCATCCTGAATTTTAGTGTTGTAAGTCCTTAAGCATGCCGCTTTGTCACAGAAGGCAATGATGTTTGGCACATTGAGCCATTATAGTTTATTTTTCGTTAACGTTGAATGGTTAAAAGCATTATTCTCAAATATTTGGTGACGTAAGATAAGCTCGTCAAAGTGATTCAGTTGAACGTACTTAACAGAACGCTAATTGAAAACAATCCACTTATTTTCTGTTTTAGATTATTCTAGCAAGATT
>NW_013673998.1:7162-8386 GCF_000517525.1 Limulus polyphemus
AATGCAATTATCTGTTTATTAACATTACAGTTTAGTTGTTTAGTCAGGAATTATTATACTATTTAAATGGGCATTAACAATATTGTTTATGACACCTACTGGAAAAGCATGTTTAATCCTATTTGTTGTTAAGCCTTTGGACTTACTCTCTGAGCTCTACCCATAGCAGATACCGAAACCTGATTTTTAGTGTTATAGGCCCTAAGATTTGCATCAGAGCTACGGAGGAGCGAGCACGTGTAGCTAATAATTTGTTTGATACTTTAAAGTTTTTTTTTATGCGAAAGTAGTTACGTGTGCTGGTTATTTTATATTCTCACCGTGTTCATTTTAAATGAAACTGGTATAAATCTATCAATATGAAACTATAAATTTGCAAAGTGTTTTAAGAAATCACAATTAAAATTATCATTTTTATGATGAATGTGTTCCGCATATGCTGCTATACTCCTGTATCAAGTGAAAAAGCTATAGGTAATATGGTTCTCCAGCCAGCTTTCTGTGTATATTTTGTGACATTCCTGTATATGTATGTATGTATGTCTGCTGGTATACGTGTTATGTAAAATTCCCATTTTTATGCACATTTTTCACAGATCTGTAGGTAATTAAAAAAAAGCTTATGTTCATATTGAAGTTATGGAGTTTTAATGCTTCTGTTTAAGAGACCTTTGACCATTTGATGGCAGAGTCCTGTAAGCTTGATATTTGGTATTTTCATCCTGATCATTTATAAGTTAAATGGACAGATGAGAGACCCCTCGAGGATCAGAAAGTGACGTACCTATGTTAGAGTTGCTGACCAAAGGGAGAACAACCAATCAACAGCATTCGCTGCCTACACTGTTACTCTTAACAATGTAGCGGAATTAACAGTTACGTTTATAATACGCTTCCAGCTGTAAGTGCGGTATATTATATTGATCATGTTCGACTCCTGATGAGGCTGGGATTTAAAACTTAGATGCTTAAAAAGTGAGAATTTAAACATAAATGAATATTTATCTATCTGATTTTGCTGTTATATCTGTGTTTCCCCTCTCCTCTTATTCGTCGATTTTTGAGGAAAATATGTGAAAATCTGAAGAAAATAGGAATATATCTGTAAATTGTACTATTTGACACTAACATCAATAGATGGCGCAAGTTCTTAAATAGCGTGTAAGTGATAACCATATATTCATATACTCTAACTTTGTAAAATGCAAGAATATTTTCAAATCA
>NW_013673998.1:9151-14875 GCF_000517525.1 Limulus polyphemus
TGATTATTTGTATCACAAAACACAGATTATATGTAATCCATCAATAAGAAGATGAAAACTATGAGCACCAGTTGATTAATTGTACCACAAAACACAGATTATACGTAATCCATCAGTAATATATGAAAACTGTGGACATGAGTTGATTATTTGTATCACAAAACACAGATTATATGTAATCCATCAGTAAGAAGATGAAAACTATGAGCACCAGTTGATTAATTGTACCACAAAACACAGATTATATGTAATCCATCAGTAATATATGAAAACTGTGGACATGAGTTGATTATTTGTATCATAAAACACAGATTATATGTAATCCATCAGTAATAATATGAAAACTGTGGACATGAGTTGATTGTTTGTACCACAAAACACAGATTATATGTAATCCTTCAGTAACAGGATGAAAACTATGGGCATCAGTTGATTATTTGTATCACAAAACACAGATTAAATGTAATCAATCAGTAAGAAGATGAAAACTATGGGCGCCAGTTGATTATTTGTATAACAAAACACAGATTATATGTAATCCTTCAGTAATAAGATGAAACCGTGGACATTAGTCGACAGAGTTGATCTGATCATTTATACCTCATGTGTAATCATAGAATATATATATAATGTGTAAGTAAAAAAATATCATATTAACTGACAGTGGATATTACAGACAAGATCATTTGCTAGGTAAAGATCGTCTATTAAAAGACTTGTGAATACAAATTTACTGTTACTGTTAAACTAGCATGATTTTATTTCCAGATATGACAGAAACATTGATTTAAACTTTGTTGAGAGAACATTTCTTTAAAAATGACACTTAAGATCCCAAGACTTGTTTTGCTGTTTTTTAAATTTAGCATTACTGTCATTTCACTATTGGACTTTAAATAGTACTTTTATAACTTTGATGCTTATTTCTCCAGTATTTTGTCCACCAGTGGCACAGCTAGAAACCGGATTTCGATACCCGTGGTTGGCAGAGCACAGATAGCCCCTTATGTAGTTATGTGCTTAACTACAAACAAACCCTCCAGCATGTCTACTCGAACTATACCTAATTAAACTAATTTTGAATTATAGGTTTTTCTGAAAAACAAGACTAGGTTTAAAGGAATATTATATGGTATAACAGAGTTGGTAAAAAATTGATTTTTAGAATTATTTCATTTTTATTTGAAATCAACCAATGTTAACAGAAAATATGTATTTCAAACATGTGCAACTAATAGCTTTCTGGTTTAAACTTAGACGTTGAATAAATATTGTAAAATCGACGACAAACTCCATGAAGGACGTATCAGTATACTGGACCTATGCTGAACACTGTTTCATTCTCTAGTCTGTAATGCCATTCTTCTTCCAAATTATCAAAGGTTAACGAATAAGGGAGTTAACCTTATAATAAGTAAATCTTTCTGATTATTGACTTTTTAGGATTTGTTACCTACTTATAATAAATAGATGTTGAGATGGACACGCCATTCTGATTACTCGTAAATATACATACTGTTTTGGCTCTAAAGGATGTTCATATTCATAATTGTTTCTTATTGCATGTGTCATTTTTCTACTCTGTCAGTTTTACTTATGTAGTTTAACATTCAAGGTCATTACTAAATTGTACCAAAGTAGAAACTACATATTACGTTTTACCAGCAGACAAATTTCAAAGTAGTTTTTTCGATATTATTTTGTTAGATTTCCGCGTTTTTTATAAAATAGGAAAAATTAAGAAGGATTGAGGTTGTGTAGTGGGAATCGATGTGAAACATAATTCTAAACCTTGTGTGAATTTAAAAATATGTAACGTGAATAATTTCTGTATAAAACATTCTGAAGTGATATTTTTTAAAACAAAAATCAGTTTTATCAATCTTAAAGGCTGAAACGTAATTCCAGAACTTCCTATGGACTATAGTAACTCCGCTCTGTCGAAATTGACATCCGAAGATGTGTTCATTCCTCCTGCTATTTCTCTTCTGAATCTTAAGAGAAACACCTTTCCTGTCATTATTGTCTTATTGTAGCTTCCTTATTAAAATTCTGCATATTAATAATGTTGACTTTGATTCTTTATTTAGTATGGATCTGTTTGATACGTTCATATGAATACTTCATTCTTCTACTGAAATTATAAAAGAATAATACATACTAAAATAATTTGTTCTAGACTTGGAGAAGGAGATGAAGTACGTACAGTTATTAAAAAAACATTTAGTTTTAGAGTTCTCATATCATTAATATCACATTAAAAAACGTAGTTAGTTCTTTAAATTCGTAGCTAAAGAATAAATATAATAACGGAAGTAATAAAGACACATTTTCTGGCCCAACGACCATAATATATTTTTCAGTATAGGATAGATAATGAATATTAATAAATCACTTTGTTAATGTTTGAGTTGCCTAACTTATTATCCAAATTCAAAGCACTTACCAACGGTTTCCTCTTTACTTGTATATTAATGTTTTGGTTTCTTCGTTTCCATGCATGCTTTCATCTAGAAGATTAGTGTTGTTTGATATTAAATATTAATTATTGAATACATCATTCATTTTAATATAAAACTAAACACATGCTTATACCAGGCGTACGGGGGTACTACAGAACCATACAGAACTAAACACAATCTTATACTAGACGTACGGGGTTACTATAGGATCTCACATGAAATATATGAATTTGTAAGTGATAATGAAAACAGGACATAATCTAAGTTATATTATATTAATTTGAACACGTTTACTCTGGCTGATAAAATAAGATTGCGATACCAAGGTTTTATCTCACTAGATGTGTTTTTAAAGTTTCCTTGTTTGTTGTAATAAGCTACTTGATAAAGAAATGACAAGCAAAATAAAATCCAGTAAAGAGGAAGAAAGAGAAACTTTATACCTTTTCATGTAATCCAGTCGAATCGTCACAAACCTGAGCTTTTAATTCATCTTCGCTTAATTCGGACACGTTGTTTTCTTTCTTACATTCATCCAACGCCTCCCGTACCTAAAATATACAAAACTTAAGCATACGAAAAAAAAAGGAGCTTCGGCCTAACAGTTGATGAGTCGTATGATAGAACTGTAGGATAAGTCAGTCGATAATATATGAGAAAATGTTTGTGGATTTAAATGTTTTACAGAGTTTGATTATTTAGCGTTAACTAAATAAATCAAATCACACTTGAAACTCTTAGAATAAATTTTTAAGATACATGATGTTATCTTCTAATTTTTGACTAGCTGTAAAATGTTTATTATCGCCATAACAATGATCTTATTAATAACAATAAATTTGTAATAATAAGCATTCCCAACTGCTGGTTGTTCTAGAGTATTTACTCAATAATACAATTGTATCAAAACTGACAGTAGTTATAAACACATTCCTACGATGGAAGCTACTAACTAAAACACAATATTCCTGTTAACGATATGATAGTTATATGTAAACCTAGAGTTGTTTAGAAATGATAAACTGAAATACTTGACTTCGGTTTAAAACAGAGAACATTTTGTAACATTACATTTACTGAGAGATTTTATTAGAATGATTTAGAGAGGATAAGATAGTGACGTGGCAGTGGATCTCAAATTCGGAATTAATATACTTCCACAATTCTTTCATAAATTATCTGAGTGTTTCATAACTTTGAAATGTTTCTCTGTTTTTTCTAGGTAGTAATCCAGAAGACGTAGCTAAAGCTGAAAGATTTATTTCAAATATGCCTAAAAAGGTATTTCAATTTTGTAAAACTTGCTGGACAATTTTGACAAACTGAGACTCGTCACTTTGCTAAGTCCAATTTGAATCGTTTCTCATAATAAAAATGTGTCAATAGTTTTTAAAGTTTAGCAATAAAACGAATGTATTTGATCTTTACAATACCTTCTTCTTGACAGTTCTTTATCATAATCACAATTTTATAAATATATCCACTTTTCTCGCTATTATACAAATTTATCAATATATTTAAATTTCCTGAAAATATGTTTATCTAGAGTGGTGTGAAAATTCCATATACGTAGGAAGTAGTTATATCGAGCAGATAAGGAACGTTTATTAAAGAAATATTTGAAAATATGTTTTGCTGTTAAGATCATTATATACTAGTTTTAATTGATAGTCGTCCCTAATTTAATATATAATGAACAAGTTTTACCTTAGCAAGAATTCGGAAAGCAAATGTCAGTTAATTTATATCTCAGTATGCTGAGAGTTCAGTTCGTTATATTAAAACGTTTTTGAATATTTAAAGTAGCAAGTTCACATTCACTATCCTATTCATAGAGCATTCAAAAAGAGAGAGTGCGGACAATTTTCGGCACCAAATTCAGAGTTTGAACTTAAATATTTTGGTTCCCAGGGCGACGCTAACCATTAGGCAACTTTAAACCCAATACATTTCTATAACAAAATCAAACCATGTCAAATATAACGGATTTGTGATATTTGCTAAACTATATTACGTGTGAGGCTGCCCTAATATTTTCACCTACACTTGCAACCTTACGTAAATATGACAGAATAGTTGTGCTCCAAATTATTTTTATGACGTCACTCTACAGCTTCTAGAAGGCTGTCAATATTTACACGCAAGACTTTTCCGCTGGAGGTTTGAAAACACCCAAATATAGAGTCGAGAATTTCTCTATTTTTTCACCAGTAAAAAAACAGCGAACACACCAGGTTTCCCAGATCAAACAGTTTGATTCAAAAGAAAGGAACCTTTAGAGGACACGGAATCTATAGAAAATATTCAAACAAGCTGACTAAATAAATCTATTCAAAGCAACTAAAACCCTCTCTATTCCTATCTAAATACATGCTGTTGTTTTTTACTTTAGTTACTGTATAAAAGAGAAACCAATTGACGTGATCCTTACACTTCTACTGACTCTCAAGATCATCTGAAACCTGAAGCTCGAAGTTTCTAAATCACCAAAGATGAAGACTCTCGTGGTTTTGGTTTTGATTGCACTTGTGGTTTCTGTATCGTGTAGAAAAGGTCCAAATCCTGAACGTATGCGTGAGATGATGTGTAGTAAGTGATATTTATCTTTTAAAAATATACTTTAATACACATTTTCAAGAAAAACTACTAACTTTTTCTTGCAAAAATAAAATATTTATAAAATTAATAAAATATCACTTTTAAACGATTCATCTTCCAGAAACACATACCAAGAAATATACAACACAAAACTACTGTACTGATATTTTTGTACTTATGAAACAGAAGACCTAAATGACTAGGAAATGTTTATGTTACTAGGTGTTCATCAGACGTTTTGTTCTGATATTCTTAGAAGATCAAATTTTCTCTACCTTCAACATTTCTGATCAGTTTTGTTTCACTAGTTTCTGTAATAAAAGCCAGAAGAATATATCGAAAAAACCAAATAAGCTACTTGGCCCAATCTGTACTGTTCCTTCTTCGTGGTTGGCAAGGTGGTTAGAGTGCTTAACTCGCACTCTGCGGGTCGTGGGTTCGAATTCCCGTTACACCAAACATGCTCGCCCTTTCAGCCGTGGGGGCGTTATAACGTGTCGGTGAATTCAACTATTCGTTGGTAAAAGAGCAGCCCAACAGTTGGCGGTGGGTGGTGATGACTAGCTGTCTTCCCTCTAGTCTTACACCGCTAAGTTAAGAACGGCTAGGGCAGATAGCCCTCATGTAGCTTTGCGCGAAATTAAAAACAAACCAAAACCTTTTT
>NW_013673998.1:15596-17692 GCF_000517525.1 Limulus polyphemus
AGATTTTTGCAAAGTTTAATTAAGCAAATGGAAATCGGATTAATTTATAGCTGTTTATGAGATGCATAAAGTCGTTAGAATAAAGTTTCTAATTCCATGTAGAGATGAGTTTTGTATGTTGTTTTTTTCAGTTTATGGTAATTCATTTGTCATATGATAGGCTCTGAATAGATGGACCTGTTTTATCTACCTTACAGGTATATAGCTAGACAGATGATAAAAACTGAAACTTACTGTACATCATAAAGTTAAAAAAATGAAAAGAAAACTCTAAAACGTGCTGTAGATTAGTTTTGTAGCTAAACAGATGATCTATCAGTAAGAAGATGTAAATTGTGGATGTCAGTTAACAAAGTTGATTATTTGTACCACAAACCAGATTATATGTAATCCATCAGTAATAAGTTGTAAACTGTATGGAAATGAGTTGATATAGGTGATTATTTGTATCACAAAACACAGATTATATGTAATCAATCAGTAATAAGTTGTAAACTGTATGGAAATGAGTTGATATAGGTGATTATTTGTATCACAAAACACAGATTATATGTAATCAATCAGTAATAAGTTGTAAACTGTATGGAAATGAGATGATATAGGTGATTATTTGTACCACAAACCAGATTATATGTAATCCATCAGTAATAAGTTGTAAACTGTATGGAAATGAGTTGATATAGGTGATTATTTGTATCACAAAACACAGATTATATGTAATCCTTCAGTAACAGGATGAAAACTATGGGCATCAGTTGATTATTTGTATCACAAAACACAGATTAAATGTAATCAATCAGTAAGAAGATGAAAACTATGGGCGCCAGTTGCTTATTTGTATAACAAAACACAGATTATATGTAATCCTTCAGTAAGAAGATGAAACCGTGGACATTAGTCGACAGAGTTGATCTGATCATTTATACCTCATGTGTAATCATAGAATATATATATATTGTGTAAGTAAAAAAATATCATATTAACTGACAGTGGATATTACAGACAAAATCATTTGCTAGGTAAAGATCGTCTATTAAAAGACTTGTGAATACAAATTTACTGTTACTGTTAAACTAGCATGATTTTATTTCCAGATATGGCAGAAACATTGATTTAAACTTTGTTGAGAGAACATTTCTTTAAAAATGACACTTAAGATCCCAAGACTTGTTTTGCTGTTTTTTAAATTTAGCATTACTGTCATTTCACTTTTGGACTTTGAATAGTACTTTTTTAACTTTGATGCTTATTTCTCCAGTATTTTGTCCACCAGTGGCACAGCTAGAAACCGGATTTCGATACCCGTGGTTGGCAGAGCACAGATAGCCCATTATGTAGTTATGTGCTTAACTACAAACAAACCCTCCAGCATGTCTACTCGAACTATACCTAATTAAACTAATTTTGAATTATAGGTTTTTCTGAGAAACAAGACTAGGTTTAAAGGAATATTATATGGTATAACAGCTTTGGTAAAAAATTGATTTTTAGAATTATTTCATTTTTATTTGTAATCAACCAATGTTAACAGAAAATCTGTAGAAAGCTATTAGTTGCACATGTTTGAAATAAGTTTAAACTTAGACGTTGAATAAATATTGTAAAATCGACGACAAACTCAATGAAGGACGTATCAGTATACTGGACCTATGCTGAACACTGTTTCATTCTCTAGTCTATAATGCCATTCTTCTTCCAAATTATCAAAGGTTAATGAATAAGAGAGTTAAACCTTATAATAAATACATCTTTCTGATTATTGACTTTTTAGGATTTGTTACCTACTTATAATAAATAGATGTTGAGATGGATACACCATTTTGATTACTCCTAAATATGCATACTGTTTTGGCTCTAAAGGTATGTATTATTCTTTTATAATTTCAGTAGAAGAATGAAGTATTCATATGAACGTATCAAACAGATCCATACTAAATAAAGAATCAAAGTCAACATTATTAATATGCAGAATTTTAATAAGGAAGCTACAATAAGACAATAATGACAGGAAAGGTGTTTCTATTAAGATTCAGAAGAGAAATAGCAGGAGGAATGAACACGTCTTCGGATGTCAATTTCAACAGAGCTGAGTTACT
>NW_013673998.1:18539-20366 GCF_000517525.1 Limulus polyphemus
TGACAGAGTAGAAAAATGACACATGCAATAAGAAACAATTATGAATATAAACATCTAAAATAATTTGTTCTAGATTTGGAGAAGGAGATGAATTACGTACAATTATTAAAAAAACATTTAGTTTTAGAGTTCTCATATCATTAATATCACATTAAAAAACGTAGTTAGTTCTTTAAATTCGTAGCTACAGAATAAATATAATAACGGAAGTAATAAAGACACATTTTCTGGCCCAACGACCATAATATATTGTTCAGTATAGGATAGATAATGAATATTAATAAATCACTTTGTTAATGTTTGAGTTGCCTAACTTATTATCTGAATTTAAAATACTTACCAACGGTTTCCTCTTTACTTGTATATTAATGTTTTGGTTTTTTCGTTTCCATGCATGCTTTCATCTAGAAGATTAGTGTTGTTTGATATTAAATATTATTTATTGAATACATCATTCATTTTAATATAGAACTAAACACAAGCTTATACCAGGCGTACGGGGGTACAACAGAACCATACAGAACTAAACACAAGCTTATATTAGACGTACGGGGTTACTATAGGATCTCACATGAAATATATGAACTTGTAAGTGATAATAAAAACAGGATGTAATCTAAGTGATATGATATTATTTTGAACACGTTTACTCTGGCTGATAAAATAAGATTGCTATACAAAGGTTTTGTCTCACTAGAAGTGTTTTTAAAGTTTCCTTGTTTGTTGTAATAAGCTACTTGATAAAGAAATGACAAGCAAAACAAAATCCAGTAAAGAGGAAGAAAGAGAAACTTTATACCTTTTCATGTAATCCAGTCGAATCATCACATAACTGAATTTTTAATTCATCTTCGCTTAATTCGGACACGTTGTTTTCTTTCTCACATTCGTCCCACGCTTCATGTACCTAAAATATACATAACATAAGCATATGAAAAAAAAGAGCTTCGGCCTAACGGTTGATGAGTCGTATGATACAATTGTAGGATAAGTCAGTCTATAATATATGAGAAAATGTCTGTGGATTTAAATGTTTTACAGAGTTTGATTATTTAGCCTTTAACTAAATAAATCAAATCACACTTGAAACTTTTAGAATAAACTTTTAAGATACATGAAGTTATCTTCTTATTTTTGATTAGCTGTAAAATGTTTATTATCGCCATAACAATGATCTTATTAATAACAATAAATGTGTAACAATAAGCATTCCCAACTGCTGGTTGTTCTAGAGTATTTACTCAAAAATACAATTGTATCAAAACTGACATTAGTTATAAACACATTCCTACGATGGAAGATACTAACTAAAACACAATATTCCTGTTAACGATATGATAGTTATATGTAAACCTAGAATTGTTTAGAAATGATAAACTGAAATACTTGACTTCGGTTTAAAACAGAGAACATTTTGTAACATTAAATTTCCTGAGAGATTTGATTAGAATGATTTAGAGAGGATAAGATAGTGACGTGGCAGTGGATCTCAAATTCGGAATTAATATACACTTAGCAAAGTGACGAGTCTCAGTTGATCAAAATTGTCGAGCAAGTTTTACAAAATTGAAATACCTTTTTAGGCATCTTTGAAATAAATCTTTCAGCTTTAGCCACGTCTTCTGGATTACTACCTAGAAAAAACAGAGAAACATTTCAAAGTTATGAAACACTTAGATAATTTATGAAAGAATTGTGAAACCAATTTGAATCGTTTCTCATAATAAAAATGTGTCAATAGTTCTTAAAGTTTAGCAATAAAACGAATGTATTTGATCTTTACAATACCTTCTTCTTGACAGTTCTTTATTATAATCACAGTTTTAT
>NW_013673998.1:21366-29334 GCF_000517525.1 Limulus polyphemus
CATTAATATCACATTAAAAAACGTAGTTAGTTCTTTAAATTCGTAGCTACAGAATAAATATAATAACGGAAGTAATAAAGACACATTTTCTGGCCCAACGACCATAATATATTTTTCAGTATAGGATAGATAATGAATATTAATAAATCACTTTGTTAATGTTTGAGTTGCCTAACTTATTATCTGAATTCAAAACACTTACCAACGGTTTCCTCTTTACTTGTATATTAATGTTTTGGTTTTTTCATTTCCATGCATGCTTTCATCTAGAAGATTAGTGTTGTTTGATATTAAATATTATTTATTGAATACATCATTCATTTTAATATAGAACTAAACACATGCTTATAACAGGCGTACGGGGGTACTACAGAACCATACAGAACTAAACACAATCTTATACTAGACGTACGGGGTTACTATAGGATCTCACATGAAATATATGAACTTGTAAGTGATAATGAAAACAGGACGTAATCTAAGTTATATCATATTATTTTGAACACGTTTACTTTGACTGATAAAATAAGATTGCGATACCAAGGTTTTATATCACTAGAAGTGTTTCTAAAGTTTCCTTGTTTGTTGTAATAAGCTACTTGATAAAGAAATGACAAGTAAAACAAAATCCAGTAAAGAGGAAGAAAGAGAAACTTTATACCTTTTCATGTAATCCAGTCGAATCATCACATAACTGAGTTTTTAATTCATCTTCGCTTAATTCGGACACGTTGTTTTCTTTCTCACATTCGTCCCACGCTTCATGTACCTAAAATATACATAACATAAGCATATGAAAAAAAAAGAGCTTCGGCCTAACGGTTGATGAGTCGTATGATACAACTGTAGGATAAGTCAGTCGATAATATATGAGAAAATGTCTGTGGATTTAAATGTATTACAGAGTTTGATTATTTAGCGTTAACTAAATAAATCAAATCACACTTGAAACTCTTAGAATAAACTTTTAAGATACATGAAGTTATCTTCTTATTTTTGATTAGCTGTAAAATGTTTATTATAGCCATAACAATGATCTTATTAATAACAATAAATTTGTAATAATAAGCATTCCCAACTGCTGGTTGTTCTAGAGTATTTACTCAATAATACAACTGTATCAAAACTGACATTAGTTATAAACACATTCCTACGATGGAAGCCACTAACTAAAACACAATATTCCTGTTAACGATATGATAGTTATATGTAAACCTAGAATTGTTTAGAAATGATAAACTGAAATACTTGATTTCGGTTTAAAACAGAGAACTTCTTGTAACATTAAATTTTCTGAGAGATTTTATTAGAATGATTTAGAGAGGATAAGATAGTGACGTGGCAGTGGATCTCAAATTCGGAATATATATATACTTAGCAAAGTGACGAGTCTCAGTTTGTCAAAATTGTCGAGCAAGTTTTACAAAATTGAAATACCTTTTTAGGCATATTTGAAATAAATCTTTCAGCTTTAGCTACGTCTTCTGGATTACTACCTAGAAAAAACAGAGAAACATTTCAAAGTTATGAAACACTCAGATAATTTATGAAAGAATTGTGAAACCAATTTGAATCGTTTCTCATAATAAAAATGTGTCAATAGTTCTTAAAGTTTAGCAATAAAACGAATGTATTTGATCTTTACAATACCTTCTTTTTGACAGTTCTTTATCACAATCACAGTTTTATAAATATATCCACTTTTCTCGCTATTATACAAATTTATCTATATATTTAAATTTCCTGAAAATATGTTTATCTAGAGTGGTGTGAAAATTCCATATACGTAGGAAGTAGTTATATCGAGCAGATAAGGAACGTTTATTAAAGAAATATTTGAAAAATATGTTTCGCTGTTAATTTATTATTTTTTTTGTTTTTTGCAAGAAAAAGTTAGTAGTTTTTCTTGAAATATATTTTTAAAATATAAATATCACTTACTACACATCATTTCACGCATACGTTCAGGATTTGGACCTTTTCTACACGGTACAGAAACCACAAGTGCAATCAAAACCAAAACCACGAGAGTCTTCATCTTTGGTGATTTAGAAACTTCGAGCTTCAGGTTTCAGATGATCTTGAGAGTCAGTAGAAGTGTAAGGATCATGCCAATTGATTTCTCTTTTATACAGTAACTAAAGTAAAAAACAACAACATGTAGTTAGTTGGGAATAGAGAGGGTTTTAGTTGCTTTGAATAAATTTATTTACTCAGCTTGTTTGAATATTTTCTATAGATTCCGTGTCCTCTAAAATTGTACCTTGTACATTCTTTTGAATCAAACTATTTGATCTGGGAAACCTTGTGTGTTTGCTGTTTTTTTACTGATGAAAAAATAGAGAAATTCTCGACTCTATATTTGGGTGTTTTCAAACCTCCAGCAGGAAAAGTCTTGCGTGTAAATATTGACAGCCTACTAGAAGCTGTAGAGTGACGTCATAAAAATAATTTTGAGCACAACTATTCTGTCATATTTACGTAAGGTTGCAAGTGTATTTTTTTTTGGAATGTGTTTCTGGAGGATGAATCGTTTAAAAGTGGTATGGAAATGTTTATGTTACTAGGTATGCATGGAACTATTATTAGTTCGACATTTGTTCTGATATTCTTAGAAGATCAAATTTTCTCCACCTTCAACATTTCTAATCAGTTTTGTTTCACTAGTTTCTGTAATAAAAGCCAGAAGAAAATATCGCGAAAAAAAAAAGAGCTACTTGGCCCAATCTGTACTGTTCCTTCTTCGTGGTTGTCCAGGTTGTTAGGGCGCTTTACTCGCAATCTGCGGGACGTGGGTTCCAATTACCGTTACACCAAACATGCTCGCCTTTTCAGCCGTGTGGGCGTTATAACGTGATGGTCAATCCCACTATTCGTTGGTAAAAGAGTAGCCCAAGAGTTGGCGGTGGGTGGTGATGACTAGCTGTCTTCCCTCTAGTCTTACACTGCTAAATTAATAACGGCTAGCGCAAATAGCCCTTATGTAGCTTTGCGCGAAATTCAAAACAAATCAAAACCTTTTTCGTGGTACACTGGACGTACAGTCATGATGTAGGGAACGACCTCAGGTAGAGGTTGGATATTTTGCTTCATTTAAAAAGACAAATACCATTAGTTGGATTGAAATTGTTCCCGACAAGATGGACGTGGATTTTCGTATTATTGTCTTGAAAAAGTCTTTAGATGAGAGTGTAAATAAAGCATTGTGGGGTGGACGTGACCGGCAATGAAGTTCAGGTACATTCTGAGTGATGGATTATGGTGTGGAGCTGCTCCATTGATGTTGACAGACAGTTAGGGAAGCGATGTTTAACGCGTTAAAACCGATCAAGAGTACATTTTATTCCTTTTGCACTGTACGCAACTTCGAGTCCATGTTAGTATCGCAACGAAACTTTGCCCAACTCCATTATTAGATGGGCTCTTAATATAGTCGATCATTGTAGGTGTTTTAATCAAATACAAAATCATAATTTAAAGAGAATTAACGAAGAATTAAAATCAGTTAATGTAAATAAACGTGGATATCAAAGTTATCTTTATTTACGAAATAGTTAATAGAATATCATATGAGAATAATTCTGAAGCCTAAATTATTAGTTGCTACAATATAGTCGTTTTTCTTGCTGCAATCGTCTTTCAAAAATTGCAACATTTTGGTGTTTTGAGCTTAGTTTATCTTCAGAATTTATTGTATTAACGAACATATCTTCCGATTATAATGCTTTGAACCACTTTAACTAAAAAAGTGATTTAACCACGCCAAACGCTGAAAGTAATAGGCTTAAAATCAACGGACATTCAGGCAAAATCATAAGCCATCGGTTCATTTGACCCAGTCAAACGATTGTTACTTAAGATAAATGTATTATCAGTATTATCAAAATCAGTATTATAATAATTTAATATCTTATTATATAAAATTCTGTTTATTCACGAGTCAATGCATGTTTTCTTTATTTATTTATTTTTATAAAATGACGCTATAGACAAGATGCATCATATCCTGCTTTACTATATACATTCTATTTTAGCCTTGACAGTTATTTGTATTGAGACCAAAGAATGCAGAAAAATGAAAAGAAAGTGCAAACAGTGGTAGAACTATCGTTTGTTTACTTTCAAACCTCCTTTATTAATACAGCTTTTTGTGAGCACGAAAAATAAAACATCAGTGATCTGAAAGATTCACACACGTGGCTGAGATTAATTGAGTTAGCTAATTTGTCCTTGTAAGTCGTTCAAATAAATGTTTAAATTTTACAAATGTTTCTTTCGTGAGTGAAGAGTGAAGGTTTCGTAGGCTAACTGTCTGACCCAATAGTCACGAATTACTCAAAATTAGGGAGCGTGATCCATCCAAGAATCACTAGGACGCTGTAAGTCAGAGTTGGTGTGATGAAAAGTTTGCCTATTTGAATACGTATATATATATATATATAAGATATTGAGTCAAACTGTAGCTTACACATTTGGCGTGATGTAAAACGATCACTGTTACCAACATATCTGAAGACTTTATATTCAAGATCCAGGATTGGTGTTTGGAGGTATATTTTGTAAAGTCTCGTATCTATGTTCCGATGCATTGGGTTTAGCCTATGATATCGGGAAGTACATATTATGTCTAGAAGGTGTGAGCAAGTGTTTTGTGTTATGGGATCTATAATGTCGAGATTCGGGGGTTATGTTTCCGAGGCCTAAGTTTTAGACTTTTACGATATGGAGTTTGTTTTTTTTTATTTATGGTGTATATATTCTGTAGGCCTATTTTCTAAAATCCGAAGTACAAGTTTTAGAGATTTAGTGTCTGTCTTTTTCCCCACGGTTTGATGCATGATATCAAATGGCTAAGTTAATGTGCTCTATATATAACACGTACTACAGTTTGCCGATAACCATTTCAGTACATCGTTGATGTAGAACATTTACTTTATAGAACTGCTATGTTCTTTATGCGAGGACTATTAATTTAACTAGATTTTTATCACTTTACCTGTAGGCAGATAAATTGCATTGGGTTACTTTGGAAAGTTCGTAAAACGTTATTGTGAATATGTTTAAGGTTTCTATAAAATTTAGAACACAAAAATTTAAAATATAAATCTTAAATCCCAAACCAGAGATGTAAAAAGAACAGAAATTAAATCTTCATGCAATTCCTTCCTACTTCACACATCTAGTAGACAGATTTCGAGCCTTAAAAAGAACAAAAAATCCAGCCATAGCCCATGGACACAAAGTTTCAGGCTTTTACAAAAGTGATTTCCAAAATGTGAAAACAGTCCTCACGTAACTCAAAATCAAATCTCGAGAGAGTAAAAGCCCTGTACACTATCTGAACCATTTTAGTTCATCAATAAATGATCAAATTCTGTTTCTAAATTAAAAAGTCTGAGAGTCATTCTTCTATATGAACTAATAGGTGTATTGATGGCGAAGTTACTAAGGTTATCTATCCGCCGCCATCTTTAATTATGAACTAATAGGTGTATTGATGGCAAAGTTACTAAGGTTATCTATCCGCCGCCGTCTTTAATTATGAACTACCGACAAAAGGGAAGAAAATCAGTAACAGTGCCCGACCACGCTAACGGATTGACTGCAACTATTGTAACGCACGAACAGTTTAAAGTGTGGGAAATATTTTGTGATATCTCACGGATATGAAGTCGACTTTAAAGCTCTACCACAGGGCTAACACGCTATCAATTTAAGGTAAAATGAATTCAGTTGCAGTAAATGTTTGGTTGTTTGTAGTAAAAAACTATTCAATTTAGCTGTGTGTGTTATGCCATCACGGTTTTTAGCGCTATAACTCCACAGAATTACAGCTGTGCCACTGGGTGGGGGTACTAAAGGGAACGATGCTGTCAAGAGTTCTTAATGTATTTCGGGGAAAATCATGTTAGAAGAAGACAGACTAGACGTATCAAGATGACATAGAGAACACTTTTATAACTTTAAAATGAACGTTTTATTGGTTCTACTAAAATGATTAGCATGTATATATTTTAAAATAAACAATGACATTTTCAATCGTATTGATTTTAAGATTTTGAACCCGTAGTAAGTATTAACTTGTCCGAAAACAACATAATTTGATTAAATTAATGAATCAGTAGTGTCTAAGAATTAATATTAATTGGAAATGTTTTTCTTTCTTTCCTATTCCAATCGTCTTTTAACGAAGAAAATTGTATCAGAAGTTAGATATGATTATTATTGATAACACACACACTCTCTGTCACAAGAAGTTGTTACCTTAAGGTGTCACTTGACCTGCCAGTGAGAAATATCACTGCTGCCTATTACTATACAGTATGCTCCACTGTAAAGTACACTTGAATAAGGGGATATTTCCCACAGACTTAGTTGAATGAGTAAGTTTAGTAGGTTACTAGGACGAGAAGAACCAAGTGGTTTCTTTGACCAATATTTTATATTAATACAACATTCCCAGGATATACATAAGAGCGTATGTAACATTTAATACGCCTACATAACACAATACTATAAAATCTGGCTGTTTCACAAAGTTCTTTCTCTAGTAATATTCGATTGACTTTGTACAATAATAATTATATGACACTTCACAAATATTTTTACCAATTTCATTGCTGGCAGACTATGACACACACATCATTATTTCATTAAAATACACGTCTTGAACGAAGAATCATTATTGCGTGATATTTCATTTGTTCATCGTTTGATGTCATTCCAAATAGAAACAGATGGCGCCACCTATGGTCTTTCTTTATTGGTATAAACTGGGATTACCTGTTCTAGTTACTAGATACGATAAACAAGTAGGAGAGAAAGAAAAGACGTTGAAACAATTCTCAGCTCTAAAAAAACATCTGCAGAAATAGAAGTCGACAGTCAAAACTGTTTGAAACGTATTTTGTATTTACTTATACACATGATCAATTCAACACAGACATTCACAAAACATTGCCTAACCAAGCACCTATTGACATAAAACATACAACAGAGACGCTTGTTGGTATGTGGTACAAGTTTTGGACAACCATAATACATCTTCTCCTGTTTAAACAGCTGCAGATGTAAAATGACTACAAAATTAAAAGATAATCGTACACGATGTAAAGTTGTACGTGTAAGTAAAATTTTGTTGGAAGTTTACAGAACACTAAAAAGTATGATCCTTCTTTTCATAGAGACGATGTTTATATATGAAGTTACACGTTAATATTTGATTAAACTACAACATGCAACACGACAGTTGAATAAACTGTATACAATGTAAAAGCTCATGCAATTATAAAAATAAAAGAGTTGATTTAACTATGTATTATAATACAAGAGTTCATGCAATGGAAGGGTTGAATAAATTATATGCGTTTATCAAAGTGTATAGAGTATAAGGTTTGATTAAACCAACATATATAGCAAATAATATCCAAAGGTTGATTGGACTACATACATTAGTAGTATGACGTAAAATTAAAACTTTTACTTTGTTTTAATTCTATTGATCAAACTATTCCCAATGCGTTCTTGCGAGAACTTTAAATTATTTTTTACTTTCATGTCTGTTTAACGCATGACTATTTTAGGTAGGAAATGACGTTGACTTTAAATTTGCATGTTCTTGTACGCGAATTTGAAGCCACCTAATAGAGGATCAACGTAGTCGTTGTTATTTTCTTAGTGCAAAGATACACAATGGACAATCTGCATTCCGTCCACCGCCGGGAATCTAACCCCGGATTTTAGCACTGTAAGTCCGTAAACTTTCATCTGACCCACAGTAGGACTAACTACAAAATGTTTGGGACAATTATATTAATATCCAACACTTGAAGACTTGAATTTAGTTACTTGACCCTTAACCCTGAAAACAAAATTATCATCTACATTCCAGTTTAAAGATGTATCTTAAATGAAGCTGTTGGGAAGCTTGATGGCACAGCGTACTTGGTTGATTTGTAATTAAAATTG
>NW_013673998.1:29344-31501 GCF_000517525.1 Limulus polyphemus
ATGTTTAATTCTGTTTGTTGTTAAGCCTTTGGACTTACTCTCTGAGTTCTACCCATAGCAGATACCGAAACCCGATTTTTAGTGTTATAGGCCCTAAGATTTGCATCAGAGCTACGGAGGAGCGAGCACGTGTAGCTAATAATTTGTTTGATACTTTAAAGTTTTTATTTATGCAAAAGTAGTTACGTGTGCTGGTTATTTTATATTCTCACCGTCTTCATTTTAAATGAAACTGGTATAAAACTGTCAAAATGAAACTATAAATTTACAAAGTGTTTTAAGAAATCACAATTAGAATTATCATTTTTATGATAAATGTGTTCCGCATATGCTGCTATACTCCCGTATCAACTGAAAAAGCTATAGGTTATATGGTTCTCCAACCAGCTTTCTGTGTATATTTTGTGACATTCCTGTATATGTATGTATGTATGTCTGCTGGTATACGTGTTATGTAAAACTCCCATTTTTATGCCCATTTTTCACAGATCTGTACGTAATTTAAAAAAAGCTTATATTCATATTGAAGTTATGGAGTTTTAATGATTCTGTTTAAGAGACCTTTGACCATTTGATGGCAGAGTCCTGTAAGCTTGATATTTGGTATTTTCATCCTGATCATTTATAAGTTAAATGGCCAGATGAGAGACCCCTCGAGGATCAGAAAGTGACGTACCTATGTTAGAGTTGCTGACC
Organism: Limulus polyphemus; assembly: GCF_000517525.1. NCBI lineage: Eukaryota > Metazoa > Arthropoda > Merostomata > Xiphosura > Limulidae > Limulus > Limulus polyphemus. Next base: position 30,041 of record NW_013673998.1, read on the forward strand.
AAAGGGAGAACAACCAATCAACAGCATTCGCTGCCTACACAGTTACTCTTAACAAAGTAGCGGAATTAACAGTTACGTTTATAATACGCTTCCATCTGTAAGTGCGGTATATTATATTGATCATGTTCGTCTCCTGATGTGGCTGGAATTTAAAACTTAGATATTTAAGAAGTGAGAATTTAAACATAAATGAATATTTATCTATCTGATTTTGCTTTTATATCTGTGTTCCCCTCTCCTCTTATCCATCGATTTTTGAGGAAAAATATGTGAAAATCTGAAGAAAATAGTTGAACGTACTTAACAGAACGCTAATTGAAAACAATCCACTTATTTTCTGTTTTAGATTATTCTAGCAAGATTTTAACGAATTCACAATTTTCTGTTTTGACTTTTGTTATATACATATGAAATGTTACTCATCAGAACTACCAAAAATTAGAATAAATCGTAGTTAGCCTGAGAGCTTTTGATGCTGAGATCTAGGGTTCGATTACCTGCAGTGGATTCAGCGCAGATTAGACATCGTGTGGCTTTATGCTTTAACAACAAACAAAGGTTTTAGCTAATAAATATATTTGAAGTTATTCAAACATTTGATTCAACACTTGTCACTGAGTTACACCGGTTTAAAGGAATTCCATCTCTCACCAGTAACCCTGGTCAAAGGCTAGTCTTAAGAACAATACTAGGCTTCATGGAGATTATCAATTAAAAATTTTAAAGTCCTAAATAAATATCTATTCACTGTAGTTATTAAAACACAACTCAAAACGCCATACAAAGGTTTTATCTCCTCATTAGCGCCATCTAGTAGTGTCTACGTATATAATACTAAAATCTGAAGAAATATGACTGTAGCTGTGTTCAGGAGAGTAACTCTTGTGTAATTTTAAAATCACTTTGATAAATTGTTACAAGATACACAATAGTTACAAGCAATGAAGTTAGTAACCGAAATGCAGTGTAACTAACTGGGAATCGAACCCCGGATTTTAGCTTTGTAAGTCTATAGACTCAGCGCTGTTCCACCGGAGGACATTAATTATAACAACCCATGAGTGAAAGCAAAGTGAAATTTGTCATAATATGTCAACCATACTATATCTGTTATATCCAGTACCGATGAAGCCTTTTGGCCAATACTAGAACTCATCGGGCCGACTGGGATACGACAAACATGGTATTAGTGGTATAGGTCGTATACATATATTTATCATAAAGTTTCATGAACAACAGCTGTTATGATGTGAATCAGATTAAGCAAGTTATTTGTGGTCTCACCCTACTATATTGTAGCTATTTGTGTTTTTAACTGTGAATTGAACTTTTCACATTGAAACTAACTAATTAGATTTTTGCAAAGTTTAATTAAGCAAATGGAAATCGGATTAATTTATAGCTGTTTATGAGATGCATAAAGTCGTTAGAATAAAGTTTCTAATTCCATGTAGAGATGAG
>NW_013673998.1:32101-32786 GCF_000517525.1 Limulus polyphemus
TATTTGTATCACAAAACACAGATTATATGTAATCCATCAGTAAGAAGATGAAAACTATGAGCACCAGTTGATTATTTGTATCACAAAACACAGATTATATGTAATCCATCAGTAAGAAGATGAAAACTATGAGCACCAGTTGATTAATTGTACCACAAAACACAGATTATATGTAATACATCAGTAAGAAGATGAAAACTATGAGCACCAGTTGATTAATTGTACCACAAAACACAGATTATATGTAATCCATCAGTAATATATGAAAACTGTGGACATGAGTTGATTATTTGTATCACAAAACACAGATTATGTGTAATCCTTCAGTAATAAGATGAAAATCGAGAACATGAGTTGATTGTTTGTACCACAAAACACAGATTATATGTAATCCTTCAGTAATAAGATGAAAACTGTGGACATGACTTGATTATTTGTATCACAAAACACAGATTATGTGTAATCCTTCAGTAATAAGATGAAAATCGTGAACATGAGTTGATTGTTTGTACCACAAAACACAGATTATATGTAATCCTTCAGTAATAGAATGAAAACCGTGGACTTTAGTCAACAGAATTGATCTGATCATTTATACTTCATGTGTAAACATAGAATATATATAATGTGTAAGTAAAAATATCATATTAACTGACAGTGGATATTACAGACAAAATCATTTGCT
>NW_013673999.1:0-3343 GCF_000517525.1 Limulus polyphemus
AGCCAATGAATTACTTCGAAAACAACCTTTCTTCTGTTATATTTTCCTTTGTGCTTAGCCCGGCATGGCCAGGTGGTTAGGGCGCTCGACTCGCAATCTGAAGGTCGCGGGTTCGAATCCCCGTCACACCAAACATGCTCGCCCTTTCAGCCGTGGGGGCGTTATAATGTGACGGTCAATCCCACTATTCGTTGGTAAAAAGAGTAGCCCAAGAGTTGGCGGTGGGTGGTGATGACTAGCTGCCTTCCCTCTAGTCTTACACTGCTAAATTAGGGACGGCTAGCGCAGATAGCTCTCGTGTAGCTTTGCGCGAAATTCAAAACAAACAAATAAACAAAGAGGTTCTGTTGACCAGCTAGCTGCTTTCCCACTGATCTTCCAAATCAGAGTTAGGGAAGGCTAGTACAGATAACCCTTGTGTTAGTTTACACAAATATCCGATACAAAGAACAACAAAACAACACGGATTTAACTTTTCAGTCGAAATGTTTTTTGTTTTTTTTTTAATAGCAACAATTGAGAGTTTGTTTGTTTTTGAATTTAGCGCAAAACTACACGAGGGCTATATGTGCCCTAATTAATCGGGAAGAAGAAAAAAAAACTCTTACTTCGATCAAATTATTATTTAATTTACCACAATGAACATTTTTTTATTTGTTATCTGCTCCCCCCCCCCACCCAGTGGCACAGCGGTATGTCTGCGGACTTACAACGCTAGAAACCGGGTTTCGATACCTGTGGTGAGCCCATTGTGTAGGTTTGCGCTTAATTAAAAACAAACAAATTTGTTATCTTTGGGGTTCGAGAACGATCGATAAGACTCTCACGTCGCGATTGGTCTAGAGACATCTATAGCCAGTGGTCGTCAACATTTCAAGCATGACAAAATGTGACCCGAATTCAGTAAAAATGATTCACTTATGTAAAAGTACTTATGACGTTTTGTGAAAACTCTGTACGTGATGGAGAAACATGGCTATTATTTTTCTCCACCGTGTGTGTGTTGTGTGTAGACGCTGGCTTTGGTGGTATTGACAGTCATGTGCTCGAGTGCATTACTGCGATTCTAGTTCCTTCAGTAAAAAATCTTTAGGCCAATAACACTACGTATGAAAGTACTTCAATTTGTTTACATATTGTAATTTCAGTCTAGAGTTATGGCTAGTGAGTAGTTGTGGATCTGAAAATCCAAAGTTTGATCCAGGATATGCCGCTGAATACGGTGTGCACGTTCAACTGTGGTGGCGTTTTAAAGTGTAATAATCAATATAGCAATTCGGTTAACTGTAACTGGATAATAAGCTATGCCTGAGCCTTGAGGGTCCGTGACCCGACCGTTTAGCCCACATCATGCACGAACTGTTGTGTGTAGGTTGAAAATACACAATTTATAAAGTTAAAAGGGACGAATTAAAGTGAAAACTAAAAAAAATTGTGAGAACCACTAGCGTCCCATATTTCTCGTGTTATGTTTTTAATAAACGGTCTTGAAAAAAAAAAATGGTGTCACAAAAGTGTCTCATTAAATAACAATGGACAATAAATAGTACAAGTGGTGCGACACACAACATCCGGATAAGAAGTTCGTGCAATTTTCGGAACAGCCCACTAAAATTCCTTTCATTCCCGCATCACTCTCTCTCTCTCTTGTACAGATAACAAAAAGCCAGATCGTGCTGGTAACGGTCACGTGCAGACCACGTGATTCTTTGTTTGGCCTAACGACCTTCCTTTCGGTTTGTTGTTCTGTTATATGACTAGAATTTATGATATCAAAACAATTAGGTAAATTCGTATTTGAACAATGAGATTTTGTAAACGTTTTCTCTTGTTTCTCGTTTTCAAATAAAAGATAGAAAAAAATTAATTGAATAAGTAGGAGTTCTGCCTAATTAATAATTATAGAGAAAAAAATACAAAGATATACGATATTAAATGAAAACACAAGCCTGCGATGGTTTTATTACCTTGAAATTGTTACATGTTCTACAGTAATTCCTGTATACTGAATCCAATTTGTGAAGTTTTGTCAAGGTAGTGAGATCCAAGACGGACCTAACCTAATTTCTCAGTGGCAATGGTGACGTCGGTTTATGACGACTCTTAATGAGTGACCATTCGGCACGGGTCTTCGAACATAATTTTCATAAAGAGAGGTTTGCTTGGAAAGCACCAAGCTAAGCAAAGAGCTATCTGTGCTCTGGCCACCGTGGATATGAAAACCCGATGGCAAAACGTAGTTACCCCCCCCCCCAGGGCACACATCAAATAAAAGAAAATCTAGTATTTAAGGGGGGAGTGCTGATTTCCAAACTCTTTTTCATCCTAACCCACTTATCTTCATTGGCGAGTTTGGTGAAACTAGCGACACCAGAAACCACTGGGTTAGAGGCTAACCTCTTCAACCCACCTTCCAGGCTAAGGGATTGGCTTACATTCTTTATACGCATTGTTTGTTCGTTGTTAAGTGCAAAGATACACAATGGGCTATCTGTGCTGTGCCAATCACGGGTATCGGAACCTGAATTTTAGCGTTATAAGCTCCCATACTTACCGCGGGGACACTTAATGGAGGAGGGGGTTGCGTACGCAGGCAGTAATATGTGGTATCACACGGATTCGAATCCAGGATATAAAATCTAGAGCCCTATCACAGGGCTGTGCTAGCGCCACCTACTTAGTAGATAACGGTAATGAACGAAACCTTCAGACATTTAAATAGGTGGTTTAACCTTGCACTCGTTCGAGTTTTCATATATTTTTGAGAATCTGTTAGACCAATATAGTTAATGCTGACAGGCAGCGCTGACAAGTTAGTTACCGTAGATACTGCTATACACAGATAGCTTTTGTGGACCTTTACGTAAAACTCTGAAACACACAATGAAGCTAATTACACAGATAGCTTTCGTGGACCTTTACGTAAAATTCTGAAACACACAATGAAGCTAATTACACAGATAGCTTTCGTGGACCTTTACGTAAAATTCTGAAACACACAATGAAGCTAATTACACAGATAGCTTTCGTGGACCATTACGTAAAATTCTGAAACACACAATGAAGCTAATTACACAGATAGCTTTCGTGGACCTTCACGCAAAATTCTGAAACACACAATGAAGCTAATTAATTGGCACAGGAGGGAGGAAGTACAGTGGAGTGGGGGGGGGGGGGTAATTTTTCTGTCAATTGAGCGTTAAGAGAAATAGTGTAAATTGGGGTAGGAATATGCACTCTTACAAAGGGAGGGCGAGGGAATCTGGGGCATAATAATAATAATAATAAAAAAGTGAAAACTAGAAACCCGAAACGAATATTATAGTCCTCCATTTCCCAGTGG
>NW_013673999.1:4276-10344 GCF_000517525.1 Limulus polyphemus
TTATATAGATACATATAACAACAGTACTATTATATTTATATAGATACATAGAACATACAGTACTATTATACTTATATAGATACATATAACAACAGTACTATTATATTTATATAGATACATAGAACATACAGTACTATTATACTTATATAGATACATATAACAAACAGTACTATTATATTTATATAGATACAAAGAACAGACAGTACTATTATATTTATATAGATACATACAACAGACACTACTATTATATTTATATACATTACATACAACAGACGCTACTATTATATTTATATACATTACATACAACAGACACTTGTATTATATTTATATAGATACATACAACATGTATTTAATGTATTTCCACACGTTGTTTTTGTAATGATTTTAACAGTTTAAGTATTCTGCCCACATACAGCCCTGTAGTGGATCTGTGGTAAGTTGGTGTGTTTTTGAGAAAAGCTACAATAGGCTATCTGCTGTGTTTAACGTGAGGAATTGAACCCGAGATGCTAGCGTTGTAAATCTCTGAACTTATCCAGTGGTAAGTGTAAAGGCTTATAGCGCTAACAATCAGGTTTCGATACCCATAGTGGGTACAGTATAGATAGCCCATTGTGTAGCTTTGTGTTTAACAACAAACAAACAAAAGCCCACACACAATCTTCTTATAGGGGCCAGTTAATTAATTCCTAGAGAGTAATATGTTTATTAATTTGTTTCTAACTTCGTTTAAATAAATAAATAAACTAGACGTACTTGTGCAGGGTCCCCAAAACTGTTCTGTTTCAAGAGTAAATAAAACCCAAATTAAGAGTAACAAATATTTTTATTTCTTGCTTTTGAAATTCATATGTCATTCTCTGTTGTGGCCTACAGAGTGTATACTTCTTATCGTGATTCATGAGACGCGCACGTTTTGCCGACGTCACGATAGTACAAATTGCAATGTCTTAAGTGACGTCATTTTAGCGTCTACTGACTGATTGACAGACAACACACTATTGTATACTGGTGCGAGTGGTTAAAACAGATGACTCCTCCAGGCAGCCTTAGGCCCCTTTAGGGGTAAGTATCGAAAGTAATAAATGATCCATACTGGGTATTTGAGGTTTCCAGATATATTAAATCTTAATAACTTTTGGCTGACTTTATGGCAGTGACGGCGCTAGACATGAGCAGACTCAACAGGTGCATAGGGCCCCGAATAGTTCAAAGAGCCTCCGATTCACGGGGATTTGTTTTGTTTTTATCTGCTTTAATAATTTACTGATTTGAAATAAAATTTTCGATGAATGCGATCCAAAGACACATCATTCAGTAACGGACGGACGTTCAGAAATTACAAGAGCATGGCACTTCTCAGTCACGCACACTTGCGGTGCACGTGCGCAGCTTGGTTGTGCGTGATTTAAGAAAGATATAGGTGCAGTGGCGTTAGTATGAGAGTAGAAGTTTCCGTTTTTGACAACTACATTAATATGAGCTGGTCCGGTACATTCTTGCTTACCCCCCCCCCCAATTGGGCTAATACAGCCCCAACTTTATGGCTCATTGATTTGTTATAAAATTATTTCAAGTCCAGAGTTCGTTTGTAATTAAGCACAAAGCTACACAATGGGCTATCTGTGCTCTGCTCACAGCGGGTATCGAAACCCCGATTCTAGCGTTGTAAGTCCGCAGACGTACCGCTGCGCCACTGGGGGGGGGGGGGCTTAAGTCGAGAGAGTAACTTGCGAGAGGAAAAATTATTCACTTACTCCTGTGTAGAGAAGACTCTAAGAACTTCTTACCCAGTGGCGCAACGGTGCGGAATAACCACGCTAGAAACAGGGTTTCGATACCAACAGAGTAGTGTATTGTGTCCACGTCAAACAATGACTTGTGATTTTTCATGAAGATAACCCCCTTAACGGCCGCTGAGTATAGGTGTTTTTCAGAGAAAACTTGAGACAATATTCGTGTTTTATTCCTCTTCAGTTCAGTTCTGGATTATAAGTAAAGAAGGCTATATCTGTTACATGCAATGCCGACGCGACCTTTTGCACAATTCTAGAACTCTTCAGGCTGGTTGAGATGAGACTCTGCACTGATTGAACAGCTGTGTTAGTAAACCATTTGAACAGTAGTGGTTATTGTATGATACTCTATCAGTTTTATAACTACGTCACAATAAATCAGAATTAACGTAAGGATTTATTATTTTAACACTATATTTGATTACTTTGTTGATTGTATCTACTTGTCTTTATGATAGGCCCGGCATGGCCAAGTGGTTAGGGAGCTGGACTCGCAATCTGCGGGTCGCGGGTTCGATTCCCCGTCACACCAAACATGGGGGCGTTAAGGTGAAAAAAGTTGCCCAAGAGTTGGCGGTGGGTAATGATGACTAGCTGCCTTCCGTCTAGTCTTTCACGATTAAATTAGGGACGGCTAGCGCAGATAACCCTCGTGTAGCTCTGCGCGAAATTCAAAACAAACAAACAAGTCTTTATGAGCCTAGCGACCAAAGCGTTAACTGATTTATTAACATATAGTTTTTAAATAAATAAATATCTTCAGATTGCATATTCACGATTTCTTTTACGTGGAATAGGTTATTTGAAATATATCAGGTTATATATTTCTTTTGGTTGAATATGTTTCGAAGTCTTACTAAAATTTGTTTTTGCAAACAAATCAGTTGTTCTCCATTTATCGCGTTACAGACGTTGAAATGGTTGAAATACTTTAATGCTAAGCCTAAGAACACGATATAGATGTTTTCATATTTTGTCATCGAAGAAAAGAACATTGATCATTTTGGAAAATGTAGTTTAAAATCATACATTGTTTTATTATATAAAGTTTTAATGCATCTGCAACCTTGACCTGTTTTTGACTTTATTCTGCAAATGTTTCTTTACATTTTCGACACAGCACGGATATTATTCGAAGACAGCGGAAACTAATATAAGGGGTTGGGTGAGTTGGAGTTTTGTAGGTGCTGTAAAGCTACCAAAACTTGATTGTTTTTGAGAAGGGTATGTTACAGCCCTTTCCGACGCAAAATAACCCTACAGTCAGATAATAAAGGTGTGTTCAGATCGTGGATATTGAATTTTCCAGACGAAGATATTCCTTTTGACTTAATAACATTGAAAAACAAAGATATATCGATCATCTTGAGAACCCAGGGCCACCCAGAAAGAGACCTGCAAGAAGTCGTACCTAAAGTGTGGTAAACAAAGTGCGGCGTCTTTTAACAGGTGAGAATCCACGAACGTAAAGGTTTTTGGCAACAAGAGCCCTCTACGTTCCCTAGGCAACAGTATGCATCATAATGAAGAAGAACCTACGCCAGGAAAAGCTAGAAATACGACAAAGTCACGAGTTCATTCCCGTGGAAAATTTATTCGTGAAATACTTGTCTTTGGGTTATCAGTTTATAGGTAATATTTAGTGTTTGAAAGACAAGGGTTTGAGAAATATCCTTCATCATTTCTTTCTAAATGCGATTAAATATCTTTTCTAAAAAAAAAATGCGTTTGGGTATATTTTTGTAGCGGAGTAACACACTGTTTCAAAGTAAAGATATCAGTAAACAACATCAACGAGACTGACACGAGTTGAAATCGTGTTGGAAGTTTGTAATGCTACTGTTAAGGATGAACGATCATCTAGTAGCGTTCGTCGTGTTGATGTACTCGGTTTCAGGTATGTACCAACGTTAACTGTGATTTATAATAATTTAAAAAAGTGTGAATCTATATTAATATGGTAGAGTGTTTAGGAGTATTTATGGAGTTTAAGGCCAATCATAGTAACCGGCAACGCGATGTTTAAATCTAGTTTAAAGACCAAAACGTATGATGGTTTATCTTGGCATTTTGAAATAATAAATATTCTGAAGCCTAACGACGTAACACAATACTAACATTTGACAGCAAAAGTCTACATCCAATGTTAATTATCGAAATGAAATTAATATTCACGAATGAACACCGGATAAGCAAACAAATTAGATATTTTGTTTTAACCCACGTTAGGGTTATATAGTTTGTTTGCTTTTTGAATTTCGCGCAAAGCTACACAAGGGCTATCTGCGCTAGCCGTCCCTAATTTAACAGTGTAAGACTAGAGGGAAGGCAGCTAGTCATCACCACCCACCGCCAACTGTAGGGCTACTCTTTTACCAACGAATAGTGGGATTGACCGTCACATAATAACGCCCCCACGGCTGAAAGGGCGACCATGTTTGTTGGGCCGCGGGTTATATAGTCATTATTATTATTATTATTAAATTAAAGGATTCTGTTGTAAATTTTGGCATTTAGATTTACTGAGGTTATTATATAGTTAACCCTATAAGTTATGCTGAGATGGTGAATCGACATCCACGCCCTACCGTCCACCGTGTATTCTGTATATATTTTTTTGCCTGTTTCCTATTCTCACCATAGCATTGACTTGTCTCATCCGAATATTGATTAAGACAGAACACATCTAATTCGTGTTTCGTTATCCGGCGTTGGTTTGTTTATGAATACCGGATGGGCGTGACTTTTGTATCAAAACATTTTACTGTATTACGCGATCGAGGTTTAAAATATTTGTTATTTCAACATCAAATACAGATTAATATATTTCATCACACAGCGTGTACTTTGATAAAGACAGGTGCAGAAAACGTCACAAACCTTTTCTGTTAAGTGACGTCTCCGGCTCGATCCAAGCCAGAGGTTCGGGTCTTTTAAACTAGTACCTGAATGCGAATTGAACTCGTCTCTATAGCACGCTTGTCAACCTAACACATTTTCTAACACACAGTCACACAATGTTTGTATTTTTTTTTTTTACTAACATCACTAAAACATTTTGTTTGTTTTGAATTTCGCGCAAAGCTACACGAGAGCTATCTGCGCTAGCCGTCCCTAATTTAGCAGTGTAAGACTAGAGAGGGAAGGCAGCTAGTCATCACCACCCACCGCCAACTCTTGGGCTACTCCTTTACCAATGAATAGTGGGATTGACCGTCACATTATAACGCCCCAACGGCTGAAAAGGGCGAGCATGTTTGGTGTGACGGGGATTCGAACCCGCGACCCTCAGATTGCGAGTCGAGCGCCCTAACCACCTGGCCATGCCGGGCCCAAAACATTTTGTTATTTAGGATTTACAGCCAGTGTTAAAACACGAATTTTTTAAATGGTTCATTGTAAGTTTACGGACGGTTGGCAACCCTATAGTGTAGTCCTGTTTTGATTCCTGTGGTCCATTGTACATATAACACTCTCGTTTAAACTAGATATCCATTTTAACCCCAATAATCCGTTCGTTATGTTCAGCTGTTATAAACGTCAGAATGTGTATATGCACAGTCTACTAGGGGATCGTATATAAATAAGCCAGATGTGTTCTAAATTGATACACTGTATTATACTTTGTATGGACCAAAATTTCCTGTCATTTTTCGTACTGACGACTCTGATAATAATAGTAATAATGAATATACTTGGCTTCGAAGCCGACCAATTGCACGCATGCAGATGTGAGTTATCCGAGTCAGTCATGAATGATTGTCTGTTAATGATGCAATTTTACAGTAGACCTAGAAACAAAACCCATATGTTGAATTTGGTGACGGTCCTTGAATCTGTATATATATATCTTGTGTACAGATAAAAAGTTGAATAGTTGTAGAATTTTTTCAAAATGCTTTCTTTGCTCATTCCTTTCTCCCAGATCCCTTGCCAGCAACTTTAGATATAATTGATCCATTCTGTCTTCATTCCTTTCTGCTAGGTCCCTCGTCATCAACTTTAGGTCCAATTGATTCATTCTGTCTTCATTCATTTCTGCTAGGTCCCTTGCCAGCAACTGTAGGTCTAATTGATACATTCTGTCTTCATTCCTTTCTGCTAGGTCCCTTGCCAGCAACTTTAGGTTTAATTGATCCATTCTGTCTTCATTCCTTTCTGCTAGGTCCCTTGCCAGCAACTGTAGGTCTAATTGATCCATTCTGTCTTCATTCCTTTCTGCTAGGTCCCTCTCCAGCAACTGTAGGTCTAATTGATCCATTCTGTCTTTAT
>NW_013673999.1:11253-13749 GCF_000517525.1 Limulus polyphemus
CAGCAACTTTAGGTTTAATTGATCCATTCTGTCTTCATTCCTTTCTGCTAGATTCCTAGCCAGCAGCTGTAGGTCTAATTGACCCATTCTGTCTTCATTCCTTTCTGCTAGGTCCCTTGCCAGCAACTTTAGGTTTAATTGATCCATTTTGTCTTCATTCCTTTCTGCTAGATTCCTCGCCAGCAGCTTTAGGTCTAATTGATCCATTCTGTATTCATTCCTTTCTGCTAGGTCCCTCTCCAGCAACTGTAGGTCTAATTGATCCATTCTGTCTTTATGAACATGAAGCAAATGAGGTTGCTATAACACTTCTGTATGATTGCACTGTGTAGGTAGGTCTCCAGCAGTCCCAGGACTGAAAACGATTCTCTATCTGTTGCCACATTCACAACGATCCTCCACCTGATGCCACATTCACAACGATCTTCCATCTGTTGACATACTTACAACGATTTTCCATCTGTTGCCACACTCAGAACGATCCTCCATCTAATGCCACACTCAGAACGATCCTCCATCTGATGTCACACTGACAACGATCCTCCATCTCATGGCACATTCACAACGATTCTCCATCTGTTGCCACACTCACAATGATCCTCCATCTGTTGCCACACTCATTGAATGTTTATAACTGCTACTCTCTCTGGATGATTTTCTGCAAGTAATTCCACAATGGTGTTCACTGACTTGACTACTTATTTGACCACTGACTTGACTCTCTTGACAATGGACATCGTTGGTGTTGGCAGCTTTAACAACACTAGTTTCGTTTTTTGTAAGTGTCTGATCGAAGAGGCTGTTCCACCCACTCACACAACAATTGATGGCTTGATAATATTACAACCTGTAGCAGTGTTGAGAATTGGTGAACATTTTCGTGTTGGAACTATCGCGACATTTTCTTCTGTCTAAGAAGATGCAGCTCTCTGACAATGGCCTCTTGACTTAGTAAAAATGATACCATTGATGGTGAAGATTTTTCTTCAGGGAATTGATACAAGTGATCATGGCCCTAGCCATCACTGATGGCTTTTAGAAGGTTCGTGGAAATATCCACTGCAAAATTCAGACTAAAAAAGTTGGTAAAATTTGCAATTTGGCAGCTAAGCTCGAAGCTACGTTGAGGACATTGCATTTGTTGCAATCGTCGGCGAAGCAGTGACAGATGTAATGACGGTTTTATTTGTTGCAATCCTCGGTGAAGCAGTGAAAGGTCTAAAGACGGTTTTGTATCTGTTGAACATGGTAGAGATAGATTTTGTCCTAATTGTCCAATAATGTGAGCGAGCAAGTACACGTCGTTGCTGCTATCATAATCTGTCACTATTTATTTTGTACTGCACCATCCTCTTTGGTGAATACTTTATGAACATTCTTGGACAAAGTCAAGCATATTACTTATTATCTGCCTGTGCTTTATGAAACTTTGAAGGGCCAAATCCAATGGACGTAGATTGCCTAAGGACGCTTGGGTTGTGACTTTTCTTAAAGTATCAGATGTGGTAGCTCTTCTTACATGTGCTTGCCTCTGACGTTCTGTCAATTTGAGATTACGGCATAGTAAACTTTACTTTAACACTTGGGTTATCATCTCTGTGAATTGTTGTGTCAGACTGGAACACCCACTACAGCAGATGTCATTTTCTCTTCGTTGCTGACTAGAGTTATTATCTTCCAGAATGGAACTCAAGATGGCGGTTTCAATAATTTCTAGTAGTTTGTTTATTACGTCGTGGTTCAGACCTTTCTTCATTTCAGACCTTTCTTCATGCATCTCGGGCATATGATCTGCTCTGATTTTCAACAGTTGAAGCTGGTTTCCCTCTATGTCCATCTTTCCAATATTACCGAGGTTCTGAATGGGAGAAGTATTTCATGACACTCAACTGCTTAAGTGGCATCATCCTGCAGAGTTCCTGTGTCTTGATCCATTTCCTGATTACGTTGGCTGCAGTGTTCACTTGGAGATGATCAAAGCTTGTCAATTTCTCAATGGCCTCAGCATAGGAGTGGTAGTTTTGTGGCTTTTCTAATTTTTCATAATTCTTCTAGCTGCCGAAATTTCCGGAAGAAGATGCCACACGACCATAGTTGCTAAAGGTCACAAGATTGTGTGTCTCTCTCTTTCGTTGTAAAAGTAACAAGTAATAACACCCTTAGTCAAACAGTAGGTAACTTACGAATACTTAGAAAATACTGATGACGGGCACAGCCGGACTTTGAGAAGTCTTGCATTACCAGTGGTTGATGTCATCAATGTCCATTTTACGTCATCCGGTGTGGGGTGAAAGAGTTTTTTCTGAGTGATCCGTGGCAGGCACGTGTAGTCCCCTTGGGTATGTCAGCTGAAGGTGGTGGTGACAGCACTCCTACAAGTGTCAGTAGGCACCGTGATGGGGACTGCATAAAAGATGTCTTTTCAGCAGCGATTCAAGTCCTCTTGATGACTGGTTCTTCTTTTGAGAATCTGGAGGGACCTAACTTGGGGCAGTC
>NW_013673999.1:13955-17729 GCF_000517525.1 Limulus polyphemus
CGGTCAATCCTACTATACGTTAGTAAAAGAGTAGCCCAAGAGTTGGCGGTGGGTGGTGATGACTAGCTGCCTAAATTTAATCGTCTAAACTGCGATTTTCTCGGATTGTTATACACAAGTCTCTTTACCAAATTCCAAGTGGCACTTCACTAGCTTGTCAAAATTGGGGGAGAGAGTCACCTACCTCAGTGCCCCCTCTCGTTCCGCCATTTATGTTCAGCGTTCTTAGGCTGTTTCATTAACACTTTAATTTACCTATATAAATAAACATCAATATGTGTGTATATATATTCCTTATACGTTTTCACATTTCTTGATGAATCAGCACCAAACTTGGCAGTGATTTGGGATGACATGAGGGGGGGGGGGTTGACTCCATTGTAACTTCATAGTGATAGATTTCTTGAAAACAGTATCACTTTCTTTTCAGTATTGGTATCTTTATTGTATTTTTATTGTTCGATAAAAGTTTGTAGTTTATTGACATTCAAAAAAATGGAGGAACATGATGTTGAGACATAAATTATATTGAGGGGGGGAAGCATTGTCAGTGTTGGTGTATTAAATGTAAACAATTAAATAAGTTCACTGTTTACATGTTAACCGATTGCGAATATTTGTCCAAACATGGTGATAGGCCCACCCCTTCCTTTTTTTTTTTGTCATTGACAGTACTTAGCCTAACAACTGGTGTTTACCAATTTATAGGTAATGGCCAGACGGAGCACTTCAATTGCATTAAATATCAGTCAGTTTTGTACACCAACCACTGCAGTAACACAGGCCTGCGATGGTTTTATTGTATTGATATTTTTACATGTCCTATTGTAATTCATGTACGCTGAATCCGGAAATTATATACATTTTTCTACACTACGTACATGTTTTTCACATAAGTACTTTTACATAAGTGAATCATTTCCACATTTTTGTTATGCTTGAGATGTTGACAACCACTGACTATAGATTTCTATAGACCAATCGCGACGTGAGAATCTTATCGATCGTTCTCGAACTCAAAGATAACAAATAAAAAATGTTCATTGTGGTAAACGAAATGATACTTTTTTCTTTGAATATTACTTTTATTATAAAATCTCGTCGATAGTTTTTAGATTAAAAGTAAGTACTTGATGTTCTATCATCAGTTACATGTTTAAGACTTAAGAATTATGTAATATATATATATATATTGAAGAAGCTGTTAAATTATGTTTTAATAAAATAATAATTATTACACCAGCAGTCTTGAGGTTTTGAAAGTTTCAATATCAACTATTGGATTCTTAATAATGTCTTACAAAAATTGGTTCTTGGACACAATGTTGGTCTTAACCTTGACAAGTGAATGGGTTTTAGAAATTATTTAGTTTGATAGCTTTTTGCGTAAAAAACACTGTATTTAGAGAGTGCTGGTTAACAAATCTTTTGACATTCTTTGAAAAGGTTACTGCTTATGTAGATGAGGGTAAGGGTGTAGATTTGGTGTATCTGGATTTCAGAAAGCATTTGACAAGGTGCTACGTAAAAGGCTTGTAAAGAAAATTATTTCTATAGCATACATAGGTGTGTGGGGATAAGTTAGATAATTAGATAGAAGAATGCAGAGGGTTGTTATAAATGGGGTTCAGTCAAACTAGATTAATGTCACAAGTGGGGTACCTCGGGGTTTAGTCTTGGGACCTTTGCTATTTTTGATTTACATCAATGACATAAATGAAAGAATGGTCAATAAATTATTTAAATTTGGTGATGATATTAAGGTCTTGGGTGTTACTAGCTGTGAAGAGGATGCTGATGATTTACAAAAGAATTTAGAACATTTAGCGATTTGGCCAAATAAGTAGCATATGGGTTTTAATTATAATAAGTGCAAGATAATGCATGTGTATTATCATAATTTGAATGGAAATAACCTTAAGAGTGTCATGAAAGAAAGGGATCTTGGTGTAATGGTTGGTCAATCTGTTAAGACATCCAAGCAGTATGCTGTTTTTAGTGGTATGGCAAATGGAGTTTTAGGTTGTATCTACAGAAATATTGAATACTAGTCTAAAGAGGTTATAATTTTATTGTATAGGTCACATTTGAAGTTCAGTTTTGGGCCCCTTACTTTAGAAAAGACATTGTGTTGTTGGAAAGGGTTTTAGAGGAGGGTTACTAGAATAGTGCCTGGGATGGAAGGGTTGCCATATAAGGAGAGGATGAGATCTCTGAAATTGTTTTCTCTTGAAAAAAGAAGAGTTAAAGGGGATCTGATTGAGGTGTTTAAGATTGTAAAGATAATTGATAGTGTTGATGCATCATCTTTTTTCATACTTAACAGTGAGACTAGTAGAACTAGGAGACAGAAATATAAATTTTGGCAAGGTAAGAGTCATCTTCAGCTAAGACGGTTTTATTTTTATAACGGGGTGGTTGGCCTACGGAGTCAATAAATTGGAATTATTTTCAGAAAAACTTGGTAATTATACACATAATAAGGGCAAGCTTTAAGATTTAAAAGAATATATTATATAATAGTTTACTTTAGAAGATGGGACAGCCAAGATGGATTAATAGGTTCCTTTTTGTCTAAAAACATTATGTTATGTTGTCAGTAGTGTTGGGTGATTAACTTGTTTATCAACAAGAGGAGACTGCTTCGTAGCCCTAAACAACACTGGTCTTAAAGGTCATTTGATGTAATTGATTTTTTTGCCATATTGACGTATGGTGAAGTTTTTGACTTTGTAACTATAGACGATGTTTGAATGTGAAAGTAAAAGAACTAAAGGGGGGGGGAGCAAATAACCATAGTATAGGAATGCCATGTATGCTTTGTGATGCATAAAGTGAACACATTCTAGGAATATTTATCCATTAATTCTAGTGTAACCATTGACTACATATAGCCACAGAGTCTACTGGAATGAAGACCCAAATATTGATTTTACTTACTTGATGGAGGGAGGGGAATCTTTACTTCATAACAATAGCTAATCGGAGATAAGACACAAGAGATACATTGAATGATCTTCTAGCAATCACTTCATAGAACTGAAGAAATACCTGAAAAAGGGGGGGTTTACAAATGCCTTGTTTTTCTGCAGCCAGTACTGAATCTTTCCAACTTGCTACTCACTAGAGAACGAAAATAAATCTCTCAGCCCCATGAAGTAAGTCGTTGTTTTTAAAACCAATGGGCCTTAAGTCTATAGACAAGGCACCAATCAGAGTGAGGTAAATAATCGATTAATGAAAAATAGTGTTAAGTCGTTGTTTTTAAAACCAATGGGCTTTAAGTCTATATACAATGCACCAATCAGAGTGAGGTAAATAATCGATTAATGAAAAATAGTGTTAAGTCGTTGTTTTTAAAACCAATGGGCCTTAAGTCTATATACAAGGCACCAATCAGAGTGAGGTAAATAATCGATTAATGAAAAATATTGTTTCTATTAGAATAATTTTTAAGTTCAATCAGTGTAATTGATTACCAACATTTTCCAATCGTCCAGCTCCACTTGTCAGCACATTTACCTAAAAAAGGAAATCAAAGTGCTTTTGAAAGACAAGACGTTCCTCTTGAACTGGGAAGAAGTGCCTGTGTTATAATTGTAGGTTTTTTGATTGCATACAGCTTATTAGTGTCAGAAGAAGACGTACAAGATGTGTAGAAAAGTTTAATATGGATTTTTGGGACTCACTGTTGCAGTTGGTGCCCAACAGAATCCAGTTATTTCCTTCATCTCCAAGGAAATTAGTAGTGGATTGCAATGTTTTTTTTTGCCT
>NW_013673999.1:18608-23147 GCF_000517525.1 Limulus polyphemus
TCTTTTCCTCCTATCAGGATGATGACACTTATTAACCAAGTTAAAAGTCCTTGCTGGATTTATACCAAGTTCATTAATATAGATTTACTGCTTGATTTTACGTGTGCAATCTTAAAGACGTACGATTTCTATGCGATATATTAAACGTTAAGTATAATAATGTGGCATCTGCACATGAGGAAGGTTTCATCCATTCATTTCACTTCGTAGAACCTTAAAGTTTGCTGTGCGTCGTGTTTATCAGTGAATAACATAAGTGTGTGTGTGTGACATTTTTCAGGTATTATTTTACTGCTATAACATATCTTGTGTTTAAAGTTGGAGATAATATGAAATTACATTTTGTTGAAATACAGGTGCTATGGACGAAGATTGACCATGAAAATCCTTCAAACACCCTTTTGATATCAAAAGACATCTCCTTGATTGTGTCATATCCGAAATACTCCATTAGTTATAACACGGCAAATAAGACTTACACGCTACTGGTTGGTATTTTGTTACGTTGTAGATTCTGTATTTGTCTTCATTGGTGTAACTTTTAAACTAATCATTAGAGTAGTTTTAGCATTAGTTTATGTACCTCATTTTATACCTGTTTTCTAACTAAGATTTGTATAGAATCTGACCCTATTCTACTATAAAAAAAAGCGATATTATTAACTGTTTTTGGAAACTTAGGTATTATGCAAGAGAGATTTTTGCACGTATAACTTTGGTATCATCGTAAAAAAGATGTTAACATGATAATTAGGGACACTAAATTAACATTAATATAAAAATAACTCTTAAAGCTTGCCATTATCATTCGTATAGTTATCAAGCTTTTTTTTTTTAAACTCACTGAAATTTACTGCCTCTACAACACCCGAAAGCAACCCATTCCAAAAGCCATCCACCCTGCAAGGAAAATGAAACTATCTTAGTATGCTGCCAAAATCCGTTACGTATGATAAAAGATGATGCACCAGAACTGTCAATTCCCTTAACAATCTCAAACAAATCCTATTTAACTCTTCTTTTTCGAAGAGAAAACAATTTTAGAGACCTTAACCTCTCTTCGTATGACAACCTTTCCATCACAGGCACCATTGTAGTAACCCTCCTCTGAACACATTCACACAACTCAATGCCCTTCCTAAGGTAAGGAGCCCAACAGGCACCATTGTAGTAACCCTCCTCTGAACACATTCACACAACTCAATGCCCTTCCTAAGGTAAGGAGCCCAAGATTGAACACATTACTCCAGATGTGGCCATAAAGTGAAATTATAACTTCTTTAGACTTTACACATAAGAGGCTAATTTTCCTCTATCTGCAAAACTCCTCCCATGGTCCGATCTGGATGAAATCTGTACGATTTTTCAACATCATAAGGTGAAGTTACAAACAAAGTCTCATCACAGTTGAGTCTCTCATAAAAACAGAATGAGGCTTCAAAACATGGTAGAATATATATATGTGGCATTGTAAGAATTGGATCGCCTGACAACATGTTTATATTCACAAAGGTGGCAGATATGTATATGAAGAAGTCAATAATAAAATGCTCTCCGATCCAAATTATACTTATAATTGAAATACCTTACATTTGTTATAATTAAAACCCATCTGCCATTTATACACCGAATTCACTGAATGTTTGAAATCCTTTAGAAAAGCATCCTTCTCAGAGACAGCAAATCCCAGACCTTATTATAATTTATTGACTATTCCTTCATCTATGTCATTGATGTAAGTCAAAAACATCAAAGGTACCCTAATTGTGACACTAATCCAGTTTGACTGAACTTTATATGTAACAACCCTCTGCTCTCTTCCATAGCCACTATTCTATCCAATTTGCTAACTTACCCCCCCCCCCCACCTATTAGATATTTTTCTTAAAGCCTTTTATGTGGCACCCTGTCAAATGCTTTCCGAAAAATCCAGATACACCAAATCTGCACCCTTACCCTCATCTACATAACCAGTAACCTTTTCAAAGAATGTCAAAAGATTTGTAAGGCAAGATTTTCCCTTAGTGAAGCCATATTGAGTATCCAATAAAAATTCTAAACTTTGTTAAATGACTTTGCAAAGCATATTTTATCAAACTTTTAAAACTTCTGCTATAATTACTGGAACAATTTGTATTATCTCCCTTGAAAAGAGAAGTAACGTGAGCAAACTTTGAATCCTTTGGTATCTGCTCACTATTCCAAGAACTTTTAATCCTCATTAGTAAAAACCTTAAAAAAAGAAGAATTTAAAACTCAGCCATCTCATAATCAACAGATACTAATTTTATTTCGCTGTGGTTTTGTTTAACGTTAATTTGTTATTTCTTCTATGATTTAGGTAAGCTGTGGATTTTTAGTTTCGTTTAAAACGCTAATTTACGTTATTTTATGGTTTGTATGAATTATAAGGCTGACACTAGTTCCGTCCAGCGGTGACGTACAGATATTATTAATTTTGGACAAGAGTATGTAAATTACGATCATCAGACTTGTAATCATGTGACCTAACAAGTGAATAAAAACCGCACACTGAGGTTGAATAAGTTAGTTCACGAGAAGAAGGTGTCTCGTCTTCGAAGTGGAGTTATCGTATGTAATCTTTTTGGAGTCGTGTTTGTATAACCTACAGAGTGGAAAAGTATGGGAAGTTTCGTTTTAATCCTTTCGCTGGGTTTAGGTTTTGTGGCTCTCACCGTGTAGTTACAGTACATGAAAAACTGGGTTATGTAGACAAACATCCAACCGGTCGTTGTTCTTTTCGACCGTGTAGTTACAGTAAATGAGAAACTGGGTTATGTAGACAAGCATCCAACCGGTCGTTGTTGTTTCCGAGAAGTATGTGTAGAAGGGATTGACCATTTATTCTTTCGGTGTGATTAGGTTTCAGAACTGTAATTTTGTTTTTTCATCTGATTTCAACTATTAGGGGGTGGGGTGATGTCCTCGGAGAAACTTGTAGGTGCTTCAGTGGGTTCTGTTACGGGCGAATTTAGGTAATAGAAACCGAGAAAATTACCCTTAACGCGTACTTTGGAAACTGTATTAATAATGGGTAAGTCAATTATTGAAACTATATAAACAGTTAATAATTAAACTGTTATAAATAGCTTTATATCATTTTCCAATCGGTGATTTGGTTTTTAAGTCTCTGTATTTGAACAGTGGTATCTCAAACATGATACTTTTTTTTATTTTACATTTCTCTATTACCACCACAGCTTACGGGTATATCTAAGTGTTGTGTCATACTGTTCGTTACTTGGTTAAGTGGTTTATTTTTCATGAACGGAAGGTGCTTTTGGTGAAAGGTTGATTTATTTGTAGGTTTTCTCACAAAATTCATCCCGTGTATTAATTCTGTATAATACTTCATGGGGGGAAAAATTATTACTAATTATTTTACCTAGTTGTTCATATACAGAATATTGCCATTTTGGAATTAGGTTTTTTCACATTTGTTGTTTATTAATGTTGGCATCAAATCCTGGCCAAGTACCTATTTATTTAATGTCTTTTGGTAAGTTGTAAAACTTGTATTCAAATAGGTTTAAAATATTTACTTTTAATTTCTGTGGTTGTAGCGGTTGTTTATTTGTACTCTAAATTTAATCGGTTATATTGTCGCCGGAAGAGGGACACTGTCGTACAGTTTATTTTGTTTTTGACTTATGAGTGGATTTATTGTCGTTGAGTAATTAATGGAACAACAGTTTGGTTAACTTGTAATAAGTATTACCAAAGAGTATGCGGCGGATGATGTGAGAAGTTTGAAGCACTTTGTAGCAACATTAACGGAACAGGTGTAAATGGTAACCGAGCTACTCTTAAGAGAAGGCAAGAACCTCAAACTTCGAGTGTTAAGCCTGCCATTAAACCTTACGGACAATATACATCAACACACCATCCCTACCTGTTGAGAAGTTTGACGGTAAGTGGGATTTTAATATGTTTGAGTCTGTTAAACGTTTGTAAAATTACGCGTATGAAAATAAATGGGTGGAAGGCATTCGGATCATAAATGGCTTTCTTGCATTAAGGAATTTAAAGAAACTTAGACTAAATTGTGCCTAGCGGTGGACAAAGAACTTTACTAAGAAGTAGGACGATAATACAGGCGAGTCATTTGAGGCCCATGTTTGGAATACTGTAAAAAAACAGTCTTTAACTTGTAGAACCACGAATGTGAAGTGTAAAATATCGCTGTTACATATATCGTTGTATTTTAAAAGTTTCACTTGTAATGAAATGTGTGATATTTCCACGAACTGTATTTTTTTTTTAAAAAAAGGTTAAATATGGAACAACAATTTGAAGGTAAAGTATCGGTAAGGAATAGTATTTTAAGCCAATATTTCGTTGTCGTTGAAGATTTGGACTAGATATGACAAAAATAAACTTTGCCTTTCAGATTTGACTGAACATGGTATTGTAGGCATTAGTGTTTAGTAAAACTTAACCCCCACTACCTACTTCTATATGATTAGTTGGTTGAAATTTACATTTTTGTTGGGCTTCTCGAGTAGTTACTGTGAAATG
>NW_013673999.1:24129-28999 GCF_000517525.1 Limulus polyphemus
AAAGTCTTTAACTTGTGGAACCACGAATGTGAAGTGTAAAATATTGCTGTTACATATATCGTTACGAGAATACATGGAATGTCACTTTGTATCTATTGCATCGGCGGAAGAATAAAGAAGAAGAAAAAAAAAATATTTCAATTTTAATGAAATGTGTGATCTTTCCACGAACTGTAAATTTTTTTTTTTTTAAAAAGGTTAAATATGGAACAACAATTCGAAGGTAAAGTATCTGTAAGGAATAGTATTTTAACACAATAGTTCTTTGTCGTTAAAGATTTCGACTAGAAATAACAAAAATAAAATTGGCCTTTCAGATTTGACTGAACATAGTATTGTAAGCATTAGTGTTTAGTAAAACTTAACCCCCACTACCTACTTCTATATGATTAGGTGGTTGAAATTTACATTTTTATTGGGCTTCTCGAGTAGTTACTGTCAAATAGAAAACTAACTTTTTAGACGTTATGTTGACTACCGAACATTAATTAAATGAAGTCTTAGAATCTTGCCGATATAATTTATTTTGAATGCTTTGTGAGGTGTCTTGTATTAGTAGATTAGATTTATCAAATGGATACTAGCAAAGACGTGAGAGATAGCAGGACTGACATTATAACAGAAAGTGGACTTTATCAGTTTTTTTTAAATGCACCTTCCAAAAAGTTATAGATAATGACTTGTACCCTTCAAATATCATCGTCACATTTTATTTACCATTAAGTTTAAAGAAATCTTTAATTTTTCATACATCCTTTTCTTGATGTTCCAAATCTCCCGTCAATATAAACTTGTAATTCTTTTCTTTAGTTGGAATCATTATAGCCCTTGTGATCCAGTGTGGTTCTTCAGTTGGAACCACTGTTCTTGTTTGTAGAAGGATTGTTTATCTTGAATATTTAAGTGTTCCACATTGGATAATTGTCTCCAGATGACTTTGCTGGCCAACTTGTAATAGATAATTGTATAATCCCTTAATTTTTTTTTGAATCTGTAAGTAAAGCATTATTCCTGATCTCACTAGTAATAGTGTAATTATCAGTTGTACCCAGATGTTCCCCAATTTGTCATTCTCTCAACCTTTCCTATATTTGTAGAAGTTTCCTTGATGTCCTCATCAAAAAAGATGCTGTAGCTTGTATTTTATACATTAAACAACCCCTCCTGTCTTTAGCCTTGTATCGTTGTTAAATAATATATTATGTTGTATTTGAAAGAATTTTGTCATATAAATCTTGTTTCTACTAGTTCTCTAAAGTAACGCACTATTGGTTATACTTGTAGCACCAGAACCGTATCTCTTGGAACTATTTCTATAATTTGTTGATATGCTACACTTGTATTTCCTCCGTGCTAGTTGTCATTACTGTTTAGTCTTGGTTTAAAACTTTCCTTAAGTTGAGTTTATAGCCCTCTCAAACAAAGCAGCTTCTAACCTACTTAAATGTAAACGATCTATTCCAAAAAAAAAAAAGCTCTCTACTTTTTTTGTTCTATTGATATGATTTCACAAGTTCATCCAGCTCATAGTGTAATCCTTACACGTTAACGCAAGCGTAATATTAAGCACTACTTATAATTTCACTTTTCTTAAATTAATTCTCAGCAGTATCCCCGACAGAAAGTTGTGGCCACTTTTTTTTAAATGTCATTATGACGTAGATACTCTGATCTGCTTTTACTTGCATGATTAATCACTACGTGCATAACACAGTTCATTCTTGCTAGCCCCCTTTATTATATCTGTCATGTTCTCCACTCGTGCTGCTGGGTAGCATAACGTAATTTGTTTCTATTTACCTCTTACTTAAGTTTATCATTCGTATTCGACTCTGTCCATTTTTGTTCTCCTTACCTCAAATAGTCTGTCATCTGCACATACTCGTTATAATTACTGTTCCTGAAAGTCATTTTTAGCTGATGTATCCATTGCGCTTAACATCAGAAATTCTCTTGGATATACTCCTGCTATTTGTACAGGTTACACTCGTTATTATCCATCTTAATTAAGATAACTTTATAAAGAAATCGCGCGTCTTTAATACCAACTTCCTTAAAAGTATATATCAATTCGGAGTAACCAAATAAAAACCCACTCGCTGCAACCATGACAACTAACAAAGGGTGACCGTTTAACTTCCACATTAGATTTAAACACTGTATTTGTAGGCTGAGAACAAATACCGAACACTCAGCACCAGTAATGAAATAATTTGTTCTTAAAATGTAGACTTTATGATAATTAAATTATAACTTGTTTAATAAGGTATGTATAACCTATAAGAAACGAGGTTCATCCTGTAAATACGAAGGAGAATGAACTAGTATTCAGATTGTTTTGTATCTGTCTTGTGATTCGCCAATAAAATGAATTACTTTTGAATTAACGTTAAAGTAGAGGTTACATTACCAAACTGTTAAAACTTTAACCCTTCCACATTTATTTAACACTTTTCTTAATGAAATAATTTGAAGATTGGAGCTTTTATGTCTTTTAGTATGGATCATATGTGCATGAAAATGTCGTAGTTTTCTTTGTTTTGTATACTAAACAGGATTGTAATAAACGCGTGTTTTTAAGATTCTAAACTTGTAAGAACCATCTTGCAGTAAACTTGTTAAACTGATGTACATGTTAAATAAAATACTATGTATTTTTTTTTTTTTTCTACTGAGATATCAAAGATCCAAGAAACTGATGCTGGACTTTATCAGTGCCAGGTGATCATTGGAGCAATTGGCAAGATTACTGCTGACGTTCACGTACTTGTGAGAAGTGCGTTTTTATTTATTGTCTTTTAAGTACTAAGCTAGAGATGGGGAAATAGAATAAATTTAATATTTTAGTTCTAGGTAATTAAGTACTATTATCAGTTTTAAAAAAAGAAACCTAAATATATGCTGGTAACTTTTCAAAGTGGCTATTTTATGTGGTGTGCTAAATTATTAAAAAAAAATGTTAAGTCTGAAAATTGTTTTATATTTTAAGACTTGATGTGATAGTGAACTGAATCTCTGTGATTTATTAGAACCGTTGTAAATAAATTTATACATATTAGAATCAGTGTGATAATATTGACTTTTCTCGAAGTTCCTCCAGTAATATCTGACAACAGTACACGTTCGATAATGACGAGCAGTGGAAGCACGGTGTCGTTGTACTGTTACGCCATGGGTTACCCTAAACCTCGTATTTCTTGGAGGAGAGAGAAAAACGTGTTGCTTCCAACGGGTCTTGCTGTATTTGACGGCAACGTTCTGACGATTCGTAATGTCACCAAATATCACAGAGGCACCTACTTTTGTGTTGCTGATAATGGAGTCGGAAAGGGTGCTAGAAGAAACGTGGGTGTTGAGGTGGAGTGTAAGTTGTTTTAACGTGCTATTAATTCTATAGTGATTTTTAACGAATATGACTTTGTATATTTAAGATGGCATATATCCTCTAGGTAGTATTATGTAGGTTTGGCCTTTTTATTACTAATATTGATAGCATTTTCTTGTGTATGAAAATAGCTAGAAAAGATGTGGCAGGGCAGGAGATATGATAAAGGGGTCTTGTAGAGATGGAGTTTTTGTGTTGTGTGGGGGTTATTAATAAGTAGGAGGGGTTGATATAGGCCATAACTTAATTTTGTCAGGAATACTGGCCATAATTAACTGTGAAAATGAAGTTATAAGTAAGTCGCTAGGACTAAATGCTAGGCTTAGGTTAGTGTATAAGGACGAGGTCAGAAGCATTTTGGAATGGATTGTTTACATTTAAATATAGTAGGGGCTGGTTTGTTTGCTACGGCTATTAACTCTACTGTAAGTGAAGTTTCAACTAGACAGTGGCAGGATAAAGTAAAAATAATAAGGGTAGGTTTAATTGTCACTTTTGTAATCTTAGATGTAAAAGAAATAAAGTAGATGACTTCAAAGCACTTTGATATAATAACTGAAACCTGATTAAATGTAGATGATTTTAATGACAAAAGTTTCTTTGAAATACAGGGTTAGAGGCTATTTAATGGTAACAGATTATTAAAGAGTTAGGGGGAGTGGCTTTATATATAAAATGTGAGTTACATCCTGTTGAGGATATCAAAAGAGATTGAATCCATTTGGGTTTCTATTAGTGGATATAAAGTGGAAAGGCTGATAGTGGGGATTTGTTACAGACCACCAGACGATACTGATGAAATTAGTGAAACTTTACAATAAGATTAATATGGCTGTTTTTAATTTGGGCATATAGAAATTCTAGAGTCAAACCATGAGGGGAACAAGTTTTTTTGGAAAGTATTTAGAATGCCTTTTTTTACCAATTGGTCAAAGAAACAATGATATTTTAGTTGTTGTTCATTTCAAATACTGAAATGATTGATAGGGTGGAAATTGTGTAATATCTGGGTGCAAGTGATCATTGCTCTATCAGTTTCAATGTTTTGCTGCATATGGAGAAGTCGAATAATGATATTTTGGTGGGAGATAAAAGGAATGGTAGAATAATTATCTGTTGTGAATTGGGCAGCTTAGTTACTTGGAAGATTTTATTTTTAAAGGTAAACATATTCCTTATAGAAAGAAAAGAGTAGCTAGGTTGGCTTACAAAAAGTACGAGATATTAAAAATTAAAGCATCATAAATTTAAATTTATCTGGTATGACAGGAGATTTAGAATATCAAGGAAGTTTGGACATTAAAAAGTATGTATAATAAAAGGTTGGCTGAAAATATAAAAATTAACAGTAAGGATTTCTCTAAATAGATTAATTGTAAACAAAATGTTAGGATGGGGGTAGGACCCTTGAGCAATGATAAAATAAAGCTTGTATCTTAATACAATAATAAATTTAATTAAGAAAAAATTGGCAAGTTTAAAAAG
>NW_013673999.1:29985-32934 GCF_000517525.1 Limulus polyphemus
TGTTACAAATGGATTTGAGTGAAACTAGATTAATGTGTGAAGTGGGTACCTCGGGGTTTAGTCTTTTTGATTTACATCAATGACACAGATAAAGGAATGGTCAATAAGTTACTTAAATCTGTTGATGATATTAAGGTATTGTATCAAATAAATGGGAATAACCTTAACAGTGTTAAGAAGAAAAAGGAACTTGGTGAAATAGGTGATAAGTCTCTAAAACCATGCAAGCAATGTACTGTTGCTAATAGAAATACATTAATATGTTGGGAAGGGTTCATAGAATGTTGCTTAGTTTGGAGGTTGAAATCTCTAAAATTCTTTTGTCTTAATTGGGGGGGGGGGTCTAATTGAGGTGTTTCATCTTGTAAAGGGAACTGATAATGTTGATGGAAATATAAACTTTTGGCAGTGTGGGAGTTATTTTCAGTTACAATGGTTTTTATAACAAGGTGGTTTGCACTTGGATGTTGTAGACTTTAAATTTAAATGAGTTTAAGAAAAAGGTGGGTAAGTACGTGAATGGTTAGGGCTGGCTTTAAGATTTTTTTTTTAGATTCAGTTTTAGAGAATGGAACGAAGAAAAGATGGACCAATAGGTTATCCGAAAATGTTGTAATCACGGTGTTTAAATGTAGAGATATAGAAATGTTTTCTGTTGGTGAGAAGTTTTAACAAACATGGCTTTGGAAAATTGGTGTGGAGTTAATGCAAACTAAGGAAAAGTCTTACAGTTGGAGGTGACATTATGACCCTAGTGAGTATACTCAGAGTTGGATGTAGGCTATTGACTTATTTATGATCATTTAATACAAACTAAGCCTCTTACGAAGACTTATTATACACACTATTGATACGATAACAAGGATTTATGGCAATTGTGAAGTGTATAGTATGAACATCTAAATTGAAAAGTTGTAGGAAAATGTATAATTTTTAAATAAATTTCTTTTGCGAGTTTGTTACAAAATTGTCATTTTTAACAGTTTATCCAGTTAAGAGCCTATAGGATCGTGGAGCATAAACTTTAAATTGTTTTATGGAATTGTTGTTAAAACTCTCACCATATTTGGTTTATGAGGATTTAAGATGGGAATAAACACTCTTAATTTGAATGTAGGAATTAGTAAAAGCACTTTTTTTTTTTTCATGTTTGCCCTTTAGTAAATAACAATATTGTTTTAAGTAGGGATAGAAATGTTTTGGTAAGTGGATGTTGAAAGTAAATGGAGATAAGGATGTCAAATAACGAGGAATGTGAGATATTTGTATCCTATATAGACATTTCAGGCTTTTAGTTTATTAGTAGAAGTGGTTAAAGTTATTTGTGATATTTGTAAGTTGGATAAAATGTAAATAAGTTTTTAAATTTAAGTAGAGTACAGAATATTTAGAATGCAAACTAAATATTTATTAGACTATGAGCATTCTTGAAGTAAATAGTAATCTTTAGAAAGTGGTCTTGTAATAGTAGATCCACGTGGAAAAGGCTCGTATTTCTCGACGGATCATCGTATCGGACGAGAGTAGTTGTGCATAAAGAAAGGTTTTATTTATTCTTGTAGTCGCTCCCGTAGTGACGACGGATAGAAGACGTTACGGACAGGCCTTACAATACGACATGGATCTGCAGTGCCACGTTGAATCCTTTCCTTCGTCTTCGGTGATTTGGTTAAAAGACGGAGTTGAGATAAACAACAACCAGCACTACCATATTTCCATGTTTTCAACAGCAGATGAATTTACAGATTCGACACTGAGGGTGATCAGCATCGAGAAGAAACAGTACGGAAACTACAGTTGTAAGGCAATGAATAAGTTGGGGTCTGACGAGAGAGATATTGAATTAATAGGTAAGTTGTTAATGAGGCATTATAATACGTATTTGATGAAAACAAAATACTTTAACTACAAATACAGTTTTATAGGTAAGGAATGTAAAAGATAATAAATTGGTTTTGTATAAAGTGAAATCTGTCACCTATTCTAGGGAACATGTTTACAGTAGACTTAGAATTTGAAGCCACGAGTTCGGCACTATAGTGGTACAGATACGTAGATGATGGCTTTGGCAGATTCACAACTATAGAACATAAACTCCACACATGCTAAAAGATGAATCATGATTTATCAATATCACAGATTGTATATTGTTTGAAACTTTGGATATAAAAGAAGGTCAACATATTAAATAAACTACTAAAAATAGCCACAAAGCTAAAGGAATGTGAAAAAAAACAACAATTTAACGAAGCAAGAACAAAACATTACACTGTTACATACAGTAGGTTCCAGATGTGAGCAATCAAACATTTCAATAAAAGATTAAATTGATTCTAAAATGTGATAATAAATACAATGTAAGAACTGTCATGGCTTGTAAGTAGGAGAAATGAGGTGAAAAATGGAAATGACTTTAATGTTTTTAAACATTGTATGTGTACATAAATAACCATTGAAAAGATGAGGATATTAAGTAGAGAAAGTAAAGTGTTAAATAAAGTGTTTTAATACAAGAAGTGGAAATGGGTGTTGAATTTCCACAAAGTAAATTATTTTATTATGTAATAATTATGTTAAATATTTGATATGGAGGTGATGATGAGGTAAGTATATTAGCTGTTTATAAACGTTTGTAGTTAATTGTGAAAGGTTGCTTTACTTGTTGTATTATTTAATGAAAGAGATTGTGATAACTCTTTTTTTTTTTATTGTTTCAGAAACTGTAAATGTTATTTGCCCTCCAGCTTGTGGATTAGGCTTAATTTCATGTGGTGTATATTGGCAAGCTGACATTTATGCTATTGTATGGAGCTGTTCTACATTGCTTATTTTTAAATATGAAAAGTTTTTGTAAATTGATGTTATAATTATTAGTGTCTGAATAAAGAATGTGTAATTTGTGTGTGTGACTACTGGTTGTTTAGAGTTTAGAGTTTAGAGTTTAGAGTT
>NW_013674000.1:0-14733 GCF_000517525.1 Limulus polyphemus
GTCACATTTGTTATATACAGAGATTGATAGTTCTGTTCCCTATGTGACCAGAATAAATATTTGTAATAAATCTAGTCTTTCTTCAACTGAAGTCACATTTGTTATATACAGAGATTGATAGTTCTGTTCCCTATGTGACCAGAATAAATATTTGTAATAAATCTAGTCTTTCTTCAACTGAAGTCACATTTGTTATATACAGAGATTGATAGTTCTGTTCCCTATGTGACCAGATTAGATATTTGTAATAAATCTAGTCTTTCTTCAACTGAAGTCACATTGTGTTACATACAGAGATTGATAGTTCTGTTCCCTATGTGACCAGATTAAATATTTGTAATAAATCTAGTCTTTCTTCAACTGAAGTCACATTTGTTATATACAGAGATTGGTAGTTCTGTTCCCTAGGTAACCAGATTAGATATTTGTAAATTTGGATTCAACATTCTGACACTTCTTATCTTTCGATGAGTTATACGATTCGTCGTTAGTTATATAAAAGTTTAAAACCGTAGTGTAGTATAAAATTTCCATAAAGTTTAAAGACGCCATCATGGCCGAGATAGTGTATTAAGTAATTAAGTATATGGTTTATAATAAACTCAAATTCAGTCTTGTTTTAGTTTCTCGTACCTCTTAAGACCTGCTGCATGTGGTAGTTAGAGTAATCTTCACATTACTCGTCTATAATAAATATTGAAAATTAGTTTTGTAATTATGATAGACGCCATTAGGAGAAAACGGTGACAGCGAAATGAACAAGATCGAGTGACGTAACACGCTATCTTCCCTTTCATAGAGCCCCCCAGTGGCACAGCGGTATGTCTGCGGACTTACAACGCTAGAAACCGGGTTTCGATACCCGTGGTGGGCAGAGCACAGATAGCCCTTGTGTAGCTTTGTGTATAATTAAAAACAAACAAACAAACAAACCCTTTCATAGAATTAAAAATAAAAGTCAAAAGCATTTACTTAAATCATTAAAAGTAAGCGGATTTTTAATAGAAAATATATTAATGTTTTCTTTTGTTTTTATTGGTTTTCATCATAGTACAAACAGCTATTTGATCTACTGGCAATAAAAACGATTGGTAAAAGATAATTTGGACGGGAAGGGCAATAATAAAATCACATACATACAGACACTTAATAACGAGTTTACTGTTTCTACACACTGTCTACAGAGTTAGGTGTCCAATTCCCATACACCGTCTACAGAGCTAAGTGTCTAGTTCATACACACCGACTAGAGAGCTAAGTGTCCAATTCCCATACACCATCTACAGATCTAGATGTCCAGTTCCCACACACCATCTACAGATCTAGGTATTCAGTTCCCACACACCATCTACAGATCTGGGTATTCAGTTCCCACACACCATCTACAGATCTGGGTATCCAGTTCCCACACACCGTCTACAGATCTAGGTGTCCAGTTCCCACACACCGTCTACAGAGCTAGGTGTGCTGTTCCTACACACGATCTACAGATCTAGGTATCCAGTTCCCACACACCGTCTACAGAGCTAGGTGTGCTGTTCCCACACACCATCTACAAATCTATGTGTCCAGTTCCCACACACCGTCTTCAGAGCTAAGTGTGCTGTTCCCACACACCATCTACAAATCTATGTGTCCAGTTCCCACACACCATCTACAAATCTAGGTGTCCAGCTCCCACACACACCATCTACAGATCTAAGTGTCCAGTTCTCACACATCGTCTTCAGAGCTAAGTGTGCTGTTCCCACACACCATCTACAAATCTATGTGTCCAGTTCCCACACACCGTCTACAGAGCTAGGTGTGCTGTTCCTACACACCGTCTACAGATCTAAGTGTCCAGTTCCCACACACCGTCTTCAGAGCTAAGTGTGCTGTTCCCACACACCATCTACAAATCTATGTGTCCAGTTCCCACACACCATCTACAGATCTAGGTGTCCAGCTCCCATACACCATCTACAGATCTAGGTATCCAGTTCCCACAGAGTTAAGTGACCAGTTCCTATGTACTGTCTACAAAGCCTAATGTCCAGTTCCTACACGCCGTCAGTGGAGTCTGATGTACAGTTCCTGCATATTGTCTACAGAGTTAGGTGTTCATTTCTTACACACCATCCACAGAGCCTGATGTACATTTCCTACACACTAGAACACATCTCGATGTTCAGTTCCTACACACTGTCCACAGAGCTAGGTGTTCATTTCTTACACACCATCCACAGTTCTTGATGTTCAGTTCCTACACACTTCATAAACAGATCTTGATGTTTAGTTCCTACACACCATAAACAGATATTGATGTTTAGTTCCTACACAACATAAACAGATCTTGATGTTTAGTTCCTACACACCATAAACAGATCCTGATGTCCAGTTCCTACACACCATAAACAGATCCTGATGTCCAGTTCCTACACACCATAAACAGATCTTGATGTCCAGTTCCTACACACCATAAACAGATCTTGATGTTTAGTTCCTACACACAGTCTACAGATTCTTGGCTTGCATTTCCTACACTCCATCCACAGAGCCTGATATCCAGTTCCTACACAGAATTTTGTGTCTAATTTCTACACACCATCCACAGGTCCTTATGTCTACTTCCTACACACACTGTCTACAGAATCTGGTGTTTAATTCCCACACATCGTCTACAGATCCTGATGTCCAGTTCTTGCACACTGTCTACAGAACCTGATGTCCAATTTATAATCAATGCTTACGAGCTTGGTGTTGTATGGTGTGGTAATATTATTTTAAATTTAGACTTTTTTCTTGTATAGAAGGAGGTTTTCTCGTCACGTTATAAGTGCGTGGCTTAATGTCTATAATTTTCTTGAATGCTTAGTAAACCAATCGAACTATCATATATATAAGACGTAAGGTAGGCAAGAATTGAGTAACTTGTTGATTAACTAGTGGTAAATTGACCATTGCATTAATGAGTTTATTTTTCAGTTCCTCTCTTACTTCAGTTTTGTGAATATTGAGTTTGGGTTTCAACAAAAATTTATAGTTGAAGAAATAAAACGAATTCCTTATCATTAAAAACACTGGATAATAATAATAATAATAATACAAAAATTCCCGACCAACAATAGAAGCCAGGAGTGAGCTTATATCGGTAAAAACAAAATAAAATAAATATTGAACTTTAAGATCACAATATGAGCTAGAAGTGAAATTGAAAATTTAATGAGAAATTTGAAACAGTGGAAACAAGATAGAGATGAAAATTACAGTAAAGTAAAAATAAAGTAAAAAAGATCAAGAAAAAAATCAGAAAGTTACAGTAAAGTAAAAGTAAAGTAAAAAAGATCAAGAAAAAAAACAGAAAGTTACAGTAAAATAACAGTAAAGTAAAAAAGATCAAGAGAAAAAAACAGAAAGTTACAGTAAAGTGAAAAAAAAGAACAAGAAAAAACAGAAAGTTCAAAGAAAGCCAAAAAAAAGAGACAGAAAAGTAAAAGAAGATCAAGAAGAAAAGATAGAAATTTAGCAGATCTATAGATGAATTACGAACCCTAGTCAGTGTAATGAAAGAAAATATAAAAATTGTATACTGAAGTTTAAAAACCATTTACAATGTAAGAAAAAAACTTAAAAATATATAAAGAAATATGCAGAAGGAATATAACAGAAAGATCGAATAAGCCATAGTAAATGTATGAAAAGACATTAATTCTAAGATAAAACACCTAAAAACTGCGATGATGAATGCAAGACTCAGATCAGTTATGACTCTCTCTCTCTACATCTACTCAATGATACCATACGTAATTAACTATGTTACAAGAGAATCAATTTTGTCTACATCCGTTACCTCTAGTGTTCTGCCAACTATGATTGCTATACCTTATTGGACTACAGTTACATCGCTACATCATCAACTTTTGGAAGTTAGTAGGCCAGTTTATCATCATCATCACCCAATCGCGAAATCAACAGACTATGATGGAAAGGTTCCATGGGATACATATTAGGCTCATTTTTAAATAACTTTTAAAGTGAATGGACGGAGTAGGGAATAACAATCTATTCATATTGCTACGCATTTGAAAGAACCAACTTTAACGACATTAAGCAACCTTTCAGAGGCTGAAACTTCAGTGATAACTCGAACAGAAGTACAAAATTACGAAACAATGCACATAAACTGAAACAGAGCAGAATCCAAAGATGGTGCATACCAAAGGTATTCCACAGTGGCGAAATTTGAAGGTACGTTGGTGGGAGATCAACCAACTGCTTAGCTTCAGAGCAGACTTCTGAAGTAATCCAACTTTCTAAAGAGACTGAAATTTCTTTGACCATCTACTCTCCTAGTGACAGGATGACAAGTGATGATAAAGATCATTCTATCGTTGTGTCATAAGCAATGGAAAAGAAAATCATACAAAGTTTAATGACTGGACAGTTTAAGGACTATAAATGAATATATTATTTTGTTTATGAAAATTTTATTGTACTTTGTTTTACATATTTAATGAAAGATCTAATGTTCTTATTTATGAATATTAATATTTTTGATTTGCGAGGGTTCTTTTATTATTAACTAGCGAAAGTACCCGGCATCGCTCGGGTTATTAGGTTGATAGTGTGTGTATTATGAACCCATTTTAGCATAAATCTTAGCCTACGTATTTTTGTAAGCAAAATGACATAAAGGCCATTGTTGTAACGCATTGTTACCAAAACTCATTGGCTTTTCTATACATTAGAAATTATTATATAAGGAACCACTTCTTTTCTATATGTTTTTTCACTAGCTTGCCTCGTTAAAAAGATGCGTACGCGCATGCGCACACACACGTGGATAAGAGAAGTAATAATACCCAGGTGCACACCCTCAGGTTGCAAAATGTCATGTTTCTAGGGTTCTTGCCTCTTGATATCTCACATACAGAGACACAGACGCGCGCACGTGAGTGTTTGTCTGTATGTGATTTATGTTCGTAATTGAAGGAACCACTTCTTTTCTTTGTGGTTTTTCTTTAGCTTGCTTCATTAAAAAGATGCACACGCACGTGGATAAGATAAGTATTACCCAGATGCACACCCTCAGTACGGATGGAAAATTTTAGATATTCAGGTTCTTTCCCCTTGGAGCTGTAATAAGTTGGTCGTGTGGGTTAGTCATTGGAGTTATATTAAATTGAAGTATGCAAATGCAAGTGGAGCACACAAGTCACTAACTCGAGGAAGTTCACTGTTAGAATAAGGAATTGACTCTGAGGCTGAGGTTCAGAATACACTTCAATGTTTAATATAACAATTTCTGAATAAACTTACAATAATTTTTATATCTCTTATCCAGTTCAGTAACTCTCTATTCAAATATTGCCAATCTAGGCTCAATCAACGATACTTTTAAGTTCCTTTTAATACTATATGTGTTACATCAACTTCGATTCGAGATAGGTAGCATTGATTACTTACATGAAACTCGAGTGAGTCATACTTTCTGGATCGTGCAGGGGAAACACTGGCATGGCTGTTCCGTACATCCTATCTTAGTTTGACAATTTCTCTCAAACCTGGCAGCAGATCTCTTTGGCAGCTATGGCAGAACCCTTGTAGAACTTTGTCTACGCCAGGGAGAACTCACTTTCTGGCACAAAATATGAATTATTATACCAATTTCCTTGGGTATCCTTACGACTTCCCAAATTGTTAACATATCCACCCACAAGTAGACCTGTCAGTTAATTGGACTATTTTTCGCAACTCGACAAAATTCTTGGAATCAATTCAGAACCAAAAACAAGAATACTTCATGATGGACCATAGTAGAAGACGATAACTCAGTTGCCTGTTTACATTTATCTATCCTCGTCTTCTGGACATCAATCCTACTTCAAAGGTTCTGACTAACCCCTTATTTGGAAGTTTTCCAAGTTAATATAAACAATTCTCGTAGCTTTCTCTCTGCTATGTCTGGCGTCAGTCTGTCGATATGATTCTCGTGTTCAGTTTCTAATGAAGTTTGCATAAGCATTCTCCTGACCTTTTCTCTGCCGTGTCAGCGTCAGTTCAAACAATTTTTTTCAAGTGCATCCTTGACATAATTTTCTTTCATAGTCAAGCATCATCAATGTGTTCTAAATCATTAGCTAATTATTGCAAAAAGTTTCATCATAATGAGAATAATACCCCAAAATACCATAATGCTTCAGAGCTATGGTGGTTACACTTCTTTTCAATATGGTTTTTCGATAGCTGCCTCATTAAAACGATGCACACCTGCATTCGTGCAAGCACGTGGATAGGTAATATTACCCAGGTGCACACTCTCAGGGTCCACTTAGTATGGTTGCAAAATTTCATGTTTTAGGGTTCTTTCCTCTTGGAGCTACGGTCGTCGCATTTCTTTTGTTTTCAAAATTTCAAGTTTCTAGGCTCTTTCTTCTTGGAAATATGGCAGTCACATTTTCTTGTCTATGTGGTTTTTCGCTAACTTGCCTCATAAAATGAGGCACATGTGCACATGGATAAGTAATAATCTCAGGTGCACACTCTCAGGGTCCACTTAGTATGGGTGCAAAATTTCTTGTTTCTGGGTTCTTTCTTTTTGGAGTTATAGTGGTCATACACAGACCCACAGACACACCCTTTCATTATTATAGATTATGGAAATATGAGTACAATTTATCATTATTTTCTTTGTGTAATAAGATTATTCAGAAGCTAGAGAGGTGGGTAGTGCTGTTGGTAATATTGTTTTCAAATCTTGGCATCTGTATGATTCCACATCTAGAGGGGGCCCGGCATGGCCAGATGTTTAGGGCGTTTGACTCGCAATCTAAGTTCGAATGCCCGTCCCTTCAAACATGCTTGCACTTTCAGTCGTGGGGATGTTATAATGTGACGGTCAATCCCACTATTCGTTGTTAAACGAGTAGCCCGAGAGTTGGCAGTGGGTTGAGATGACTTGCTGCCTTCCCTCTAGTCTTTCACTACTAAATTAGAGATGACTAGTACAAATAGCCCTTTGCGCAAAATTCCAAACAAACCAAACCAATTATCTCGAGGGGCTTTTTTGATGTCACATGATGAGTTTCTGGTTTAATGACTATGAAACTAGCTGAACATAATAAAACCCAAATTATGAGAAATTATAGAATTGTGTTTGATTAGTGAATGTATTACGGTAGTTTATTGATCACTGAGTTAATGATTTTGTCAGTCAGATCATCTGTTACTTCAAAGTAATATTAGAAGAACCGTATCTTTGGTATTTATGTATGGATGGGCCCTGTTCTTTACAGTAGGTGTCTGTGACTTGTTTTCGATAAATTTCAACAATAAACAAACAGAACACAGTCCACTTATTTTAAAATATTATAATGGAACAAGTCAAATTTACATACAAACATTTGTTAAACAGTTAATTACCATAGTTGAATACAGAGCTTTAAATAATTGACTATTTTTTGTCAAAATCCACACAGGGTGGTTCAGTTACTTTAGAACACAAATGACAAGACGAATTATTCCTTTCGCTCATGTATTACAACACAGTTTGTGATAATGTCACTATAAAATCACTACTACAACTGTTGTTTATTACAGTTGTATCCAGGACTTTAAATAATTGTCTCTTTTTTTTTTCGTCAATGTTCACACAAGCTGGTTCAATTACTTTAGACCACAATTGACATGACAATTCTTCTTCTTTACGCTGTTATTACAATACAATCCTTGATAATTTCACTTAAAAATCACCACTATACCTCTCTTTATGGTTAAACTCCCAATCACGCAGTCTAGACCTAGTTTTCTATCTAAATAACTCTTTCTATATATATCTAACCAACTAACTCGAACTACATTTTGGACGTGTATTTATAGCCCAACCGAAGCCTAGAACATCCCACACATTATAAGATATTACAATGCAATAGTACTCAATTAAGCCAACGAGAAAACTTAGAACATGATGCAATAATACAACAAGTGCCAATTCACAACAATTGAAATATACAACGTACTATTCCAAAATAGTTACATAAACAAACCTGCGATAAACAATCACCTTTAAAAATAACTAAATTCAACAATCACACTATACTTAAATTAACTAAATCATAACACTTGCATTAAACTTAAACAATCGTGTATATCTAACACCGTACCTATACGAAAATCAGCAAGTGAGTGTTTACTGTCCTTCGTTTATTTAGACCTACAATTACTTTCTGAAACTATCCAAGTTGTTATTATCGTTAAAGGCACTGGGATTTCTTTCTTTTATACCAAATAATTAAAGAAACATGAAACCATAGAAGATGTTACCATACTAGTGTTATGCTTCTATATATTGTTCTTAAAACCTGGTGTCATGTTCCTAAACAATGTTTAAAAACCTAATGTCAAGTTTCTGCACACCATCCATAGTGCCTGGTGCCCAATTTCTACATTCTGTCTACAGAACTTTGGGCTTAATTCTTTCATATAGTTTACAAAATCGAATGTCCATTTCTCATAGACTGTCTTTATAACTTAATGCTTGTTAAGCTAGTCTCTATACCCTCTTGCTAGTTAAACCAGTATCTAAATCATCTTGCTTTTTAAGCCAGTCTCTATACCCTCTTGATTGTTAAGCCAGTCTCTGTAACCTCTTGTTTGTTAAACTATTCTCTTTACCCTCTTTCTTCTTAAGCCATCTCTGTACCCTCTTGCTTTTTTAGCCAGTATCTGTAACCTATTTCTTAAGATACTGTATGTACCGTCTTACTTGTTAAGCTACTTTCTATATCCTCTTGCTTGTTATTCTAGTCTCTCTACCCGTTGTTTGGTTAGCCAGTCTATGTAAACGCTTGCTTCTTAAGCCAGTCTATATAACCTCTTGCTTGTTAAGCTATTCTCTATACCCTATTGCTTGTTAATCCAGTCAATGTAACATCTTTCTTGTTAAGCTAGTCTCTGTAACCTATTTCTTGTTAAGCTACTCTCTATACCCTCTTCCTTGTTAAGCTAGTCTGTGTGTCATCTTTTCTTTTAAACCAGTCTCCTTGCACTCTTGTTTTTAAGTTAGACTATGTAACCTATTTCATCTTAACTATACTCTCTATACCCTCTTGTATGTTAAGCCAGTCTCTATACCCTCTTTTTTTAAGCCAGTTTCTATACCCTCCCTTTTGTTAAGCCATCTTTATAAACTCTTGCCTGTTAAGGTAGTCTATGTAACTTCTTGCTTTTTAAACCAATATTTATACCCTCTTGCACGTTAAACTAGTCTTTGTAACCTCCTGCTTGTTAAACTTGTCTTTATACCCATTTTCTTGTTAAGCCATTATCTGTATGCAGTTGGTTGGTTAGTCAGTCTATGTAAACTCTCGCCTGTTAAACCAGTCTATGTATCCTCTTGCTTTTTAAGCTATTCTTTACACCTTCTTCCTTTTAAGTTAGTCTATGCCACCTCTTTTTTTTTGTTAATCCAGTTTCTGTAACCTTTTGCTTGTTAAGCTACTTTCCATGCTCTCTTGCATGTTAAAACAGTCTCTATACCATTTTGATTGTTAAGCTAGTCGATTTAACCTCGTGCTTTTTAAGCTAGTATCTACAGGTTTGTTAAACGAGTCTCTATACCCTCTTGCCTGTTAAGCTAGTCTTTGTAACTTCCTGCTTGTCAAACTAGTCTCTATACCCTTTTGCTTCTTAAGCCAGTCTCTCTACCCTCTTGCTTGTTAATCCAATCTATGTAACCTCTTTCTTGTTAAGCCAGTCTCTGGAACCTCTTTGCTGTTAAGCTGGTCTCTATACCCGCTTGATTGTTAAGCCAGTCTCTATACACTCTTGCTTGTTAATACAGTTTATTTAATCTGTTGCTTCTTAAGCTGCTCTCTATACCCCACCCTTGTTTATCAAGCTAGTCTGTGTAACCTATTTCTTGTTAAGATACTCTCTGTATCTTTTTTCTTGTTAAGCTAGTCTCTATAACCGCTTGATTCTTAAGCAGTTTTTATAGCAATTTGCTCGTTAAGCCCGTCTCTGTAACCTACTGGTTGTCTACTCTCCATAACCTCTTATTTGTTAAGCCACTACCTATACCAGCTTGGTTGCTAAGCGGTTTTTATAGCCATTTGCTCGTTAAGCCCGTCTCTGTAACCTACTGTTTGTCTACTCTCCATAACCTCTTATTTGTTAAGCCACTACCTATACCCGCTTGGTTGCTAAGCGGTTTTTATAGCCATTTGCTCGTTAACAATATTTCCGTACTCTATTGCTCGTTAAGCTACTCTCTATACTTTCTTCCTTGTTAAGGTAGTCTATATGCCCTCTGAAGTAGAGTGGACCACACATATATCATGACAGTTAATATGAAATCTGCAGGAGAGTGTACCACATTTATCATGACAGTTAATGTAAAACCTGGTGAAAAGTGGACCACATATATCACGCCAGTTAATATGAAACCTGCAGGAGAGTGGACCACAGATACAACGACAGTTAATATGAAACCTGGAGGAGAGTGTACCACATATATCATGAGAGTTAATATGAAACCTGGAGAAGAGTGGACCAGAGATACCATGACAGTTGATATGAAACCTGGAGGAGAGTGGACCACATATATCACGACAGTTAATATGAAACCTGCAGGAGAGTGGACCACATATATCACGACAGTTAATGTGAAACCTGCAGGAGTGTACCACATATATCACGACAAAATTTTAGGATTACTGAAGAAGATATGCACAAATACTGACTCGAATTCGATCACGAGGAACCCACTTTGAGACTAATAATGCTTGGAGATGGCCTGAATGGGTAATGAAGAAAACTTTAATATAAGTTTAACATAACAGCAAATGTCATCATCAGGTACATGATGATGACAAAACTTGTCGAAACGTTGTGCATTTGCTGTTATGTTAAACATATATTAAAGTTTTTCTTCATTACCCATTCAAGCTGTCTCCAAGCATTATAAATACTGACTCAATCAGTCAATAAAAACAACAGTCTAGAGTCACTGAAAACACTCAAAATAAACTAGAGAAATAAGAACAAAAGTTTAAGATTACTGGAGAAACTTTAATTAAATATTGACTCAGTTAGTCAATAAATCAACGGCAGTCTAGAGCTCTTGAGAAGACTTTACTTAATTAAATATTGATTCGTCGAATCAATAAAAGTAACGTTATAAAGTCACTGAGGAAAACGTACTTTGATCAAGAGGAGAAATATCAACAACAAACTAGGATTGTTTGGGGAAGATTTACTTAGACACTGACTCAGTAAGTCACTTGAAGCATTAGTCTAGAGTTGTTGAGAAGACTTTACGTAGATCAAAACAAACAAGAGAAATAAGAACAACAATTAAGACAAGACAGATAAAAGAAACAATAGGTTGAAGTTGTTTGACAAGATCTGTTTAGATCAAACTAGAGTTGGTCTCCAATGAAACCAAAAAACGAAATTATTTTTAGAGAGAATTATAATTAAAGAGATTAATTAGTTAAATAACTGTTTTGTTTTTGACACGATTATTTGGATTTCATCCAGTAATATGAGATATTTAAATATATGAATTGCAAGCAGTAAACAGTAAAAACTGGAATGAGTAAAATTAAAAAATATGTGATCAGATCTCTTGTCACAATTCCCTCTATCTTGCAACGATTTATCTTATTTAGTTTGTTTTGAATTTCGCCCAAAGCTCCTCGAGGGTTATCTGCGTTAGCCGTCCCTAATTTAGCAGTAATGGACAAGAGGGAAAGCGAGTAGTTAACATCACCCACTGCCAACTATTAGAATACTCAATTATCAGCAAATAGTAAGAAAAGGCAAACATGCTCAGCGACGAGGATATCGAACCCGCGATCAGCAGATTACGAATCGAACGCCCTAAGTATCAAACCACTCCAGACATAAATCTTAAAACTTACCAATGCCGTATTAAGTCTTAAAGGGGGGAGCTGAAATTGACTCGAGTCTTAGTTTGAAAGATGCAGTCAGTAATTTGCTTAGTGGGAAATAAATTAGGTAATTGGATTATTAAACGATAAATGATCGTGCATATGAAGAGAGAAAAGTACAACTGAAAACGCTGTCCTGATAAGGATTATCAAGATTGTTTTAAGTTTATTCAAACGGACCGTCGATAATTTATTACTGGTGAAAAATTACTGATAAGAACTATTATACGTGTGCGAGAAAAAAAAATTGGAAATAACTAAAAAGACATTTGAAAGGAAATTTATAGAGAAAAAAATTCCAATATTATTTTGAGAAAGTTCAATAACAAAAGCAATAAAAACAAAAGAATTAAACAACATTCAAGAGGACTATAAAATAAATAATCGACCAAATTAACACTTGGAATTAGCGTTAAAGAAACTCGTTGAAAACGGTTGATGTCAGGAAGAACAAAAATGAAATCAACACATGCGCGATCTGCAAGAGAAGCCAGACAGGAATCAACGCATGCGTGTACGGAACAGGTAGAATGATGTTACTGTGTACTTGTTAATATTTTAAGGTTTTAAAGCAATGAAACTTTACAATTCTTAAATATATATATATACATGTATAAGTCAGTCGCTTACTCACAAAACATTCTTTGTAAACACCGTACATCACTAGAAAAGATTACAGGTACTCTCGGAGTGATAAAAAATTATAACTTGCTGATCGGTCCCTAATTTAGCAGTGAAAGACTAGAAGCTAGTCATCAACACCCAATTCTTAGGCCACTCTTTTACCAATGAATAGTTGGATTGATCATCACATTATAACGCCCCCACGGCTGAAAGGGCGAGCATGTTTGGTGGGGCGAAGATTCGAATCCGTGACCCTCAGATTGCGAGTC
This sequence comes from Limulus polyphemus, assembly GCF_000517525.1. Taxonomy (NCBI): domain Eukaryota; kingdom Metazoa; phylum Arthropoda; class Merostomata; order Xiphosura; family Limulidae; genus Limulus; species Limulus polyphemus. Next base: position 12,830 of record NW_013674000.1, read on the forward strand.
AAGCACCCTAACCACCTGGCCATGCCGGTCCCCAGTGAAAAAGGACTGGATGAATACACATGGGTTGTTAGAGATGGGTACTCTGGACACACGCGCTGATTGGCTTCCTCAGGACGATGACATCATGGTTGAACGATGTGACACGAGGGCGTGTTGGTATGATGAGCGCGCAGATAATTCGTGAGTGAATCACCAGAGAGTGATGTAGATCAACATGACATCAACTTTATAGTAACAATCAAAGTTATAAAATTCATAACTTATCTAACTTGCATAACGTTAGGTTTGAAATTATTAGTACAGAAAAATTTGTATCACAATTACAGTTTCGCCTTACAAGTAAAACATTGAATGGTGTTTCTGTAGGCAGATGACAAATTCTGTTACTAAGGTTAGTTCTCCAGGATGGAAGGTGTTTCTATAAATGTATAGTTTAATAAGATGATGATTTCATCGTAGGGTGCTTCAAAGTGTCTCAACATGTGTTTGTTTGTAGTTAAGCACAAAGCTGCACAATGGGCCATCTGTAATCTGCCCACCACGGGAATCGAAACTCTTTTCAAGTGTTTAAGTACGAAGACGTGCCACTGGGAGGGGGGGGGGCAACATGTGATTAATCTCAACATGTGATTGTTTGTTTGTTTGTAGTTAAGCACAAAGCTGCACAATGGGTTATCTGTAATCTGCCCACCACGGGAATCGAAACTCTCTTTCAAGTGTTTAAGTACGTAGACATGCCACTGGGGAGGGGGGGGGGGGCAACATGTGATTAACTCATCAACATTGTAGTCTATATTATTAATTAAAGTCTTCTTGATATTTCTAGAATCATGTTGTTTTGTTGACTAAGTGAGTCAATATTTAACTAAAGTTTCCGGTAACTTTCGCTGTTGTTTCTATTGACGTTATTTTTATCCAGTGAGTATAAGATATTCACAATAGCTCTATTTTGGTATAGTTTATTTTCTGCTGTCACATAAATAGATTTTTCAATTTCCTTTTTCTTCTATAACTTAACGAGTTTCTGATGTATAAAAGTGGTCTTTGCGCGGTCGATGGATAATAGATTATATCCAATGCACTTCTATTAAACAAAAGCGACTCTGCGGACAGAGTTAACACACGGAAAATATGTAACAGTGAAGTTACAATAAAAAAATAAGACTGTAATAAGAAAGCTTTAATATAAAAAAAACGTTACGAATAGGAATACTTATCTCAACTTAAACCAACTCTTCAAAAATAGTTTGTATAGTCATGTGACATACTTATCTCTCCTTAAACCAACTCCCCAGATATGTTTTGTATCATCATCAGATATACTAAGTATGTCACAAGATTATACAAAACATTTCTGGGGAGTTGGTTTAAGGTGAGATAAATATGTCTTATGGTAATAAAAACATTTCTAGGGTGTTGGTTTAAGGAGAGATAAGTATGTTACATGATTATACAAAACATTTCTGGGGAGTTGGTTTAAGGTGAGGTAAGTATATCTCATTATTATACAAATTATTTCTGGGGAGTTGGTTTAAGGTGAGATAAGTATGTCACATGATTATACAAAACATTTGTGGGGAGTTGGTTTAAGGTGAGATAAGTATGTCACATGATTATACAAAACATTTCTGGGTAGTTCGTTTAAGGTGAGATAAGTATATCTCATGATTATACAAAACATTTCTGGGGAGTTGGTTTAAGGTGAGATAATTTCACCTTAAACCAACTCCCCAGAAATGTTTTGTATAATCATGAGATATACTTATCTCACCTTAAACGAACTACCCAGAAATGTTTTGTATAATCATGTGACATACTTATCTCACCTTAAACCAACTCCCCATAAATGTTGTGTATAATCATGTGACATACTTATCTCACCTTAAACCAACTCCCCATAAATG
>NW_013674000.1:15347-24057 GCF_000517525.1 Limulus polyphemus
AAATATTTTGTATAATCATGTGATATACTTATCTCACCTTGAACTAACTCTTCAGAAATGTTTTGTATAATCATGTGATATACTTATCTCACCTTAAACCAACTCATCAGAAATATTTTGTATAATCATGTGATATACTTATCTCACCTTGATACCAACTCATCAGAAATGTTTTGTATAATCATGTGATATACTTATCTCACCTTAAACCAACTCCCCAGAAATGTTTTATATAATCATGAGACATCATCAAACTAAATTGTCAGAACTTTAAAACCACTCACGCGAGGATTTAATTCACAATAAATATTCATTAAACTAATAAATGACACCAATCGGAGTGCACGTGCAACTGTATAAATTTGGTTTTTTGGAGCTGTTCCAATAATTGTTGCGGTTCAAATATAGTCACACAATTATTTGTATATCATGTTTGTGTAACCCAAAGCCGCAGCCATCTTGTGGTAGAACGAAATTCACTCATTCTGTTTTATGTTAGTGAACATTTTGTTGTATCAAGAACATTAAACATGGTACGATAGTTTGAAGTTATTGAGAACGGAATAAATTTTTTTGTGAAAATCATAGTTTTTATTTTGTTTATTCATTTTCCATTTATACGTTGCTGGGGATTATACAGAGAATTATTTTTAGCTCAAAGCCACTCAACGGGCGATCTATGCTCTGTTACCCGCGGGGAATCGACCCCCAAATATTAGGTTTGGAAGTTCGTAAATTTACAGCTGACCCACCGTGGGACAAAGTGAGATTAAAGAAATGAGATTAAAATAAATATCTCGTTGAGAAGAAGGATCCAAGAAATTAAGAGTGAATTTTTACATTTCTTCGTAGTTCTGTTTTTTTCATTTACAGTTCTTTAAAAGTTCATAAAACTCGGAACACTTGTGAGAAGTCAGTACTCTGGAAAACAATTCGAAGGTGTAAATCCAATTGTATTTAAAGTAGCTGGCTATAACTTTTTATTATGTTAACACCTGCCACACGAGCCAGCCCAGCATCTTTTAGTATTGACTCTAGGATTGTCAACAAGGAGTTGGGGGGCATTTCGGAAACCGCTGATTTAGGGTTATTTAGAGGGATTTCTTATATATGATTCCAATCCCCCCTTTTTGAAGTTCGCGATGCTATTGTTAATTATCGAATCTCTGATTCAACTGGAATGTCAAATCGATTGGGATATCTTCGAATAAGTTCTTCCCTCATCCAACCTGGATCCACTGTTTAGCTAAATCACTACACTTAAACCATCACATCCACAACCACATTTAGAACATTTCAAGCATGTTTCATTGCTACATAGTTTTACTTTACATCTACAAGTTAACTTTGTCGGGTCAGGTCACGGGTCTGGTCCAGTGACCTAGACCTCGAAAATAGTGCCAAACGTGTTCTTTTTGTCCAATCATAACAACCCAAACCTTTTCGGAATGAATAGGTTTTTTATATCTACACTTGTTTAACACGAAAGAAACAACTTTTACGTCAAACGTGAATACGTTTTAACTTTTTGTGAAATTTTAAAAATCAAATCACCTTTATATCTCTAAGACGCAGGATTTTCTTCCTTGACTAAGGCAGCTAGCAATAAGTTGTCAATCTGAGCATAGTAAGAGGGGTGGGTTTATAAATAAATTTCTCTCACCTCCTAATTTCTTTGTGAAATGTTGCTAGGAATTTCTGCCGTTCGCTGGCTGAGCTTCGTAAAATGTTGCTAGGAATTTCTGCCCTTCGCTGGCTGAGCTTCGTAAAATGTTGCTAGGAATTTCTACCATTCGTTGGATGACCTTTGTGAAATGTTACTAGAAATTTCTGCCGTTCGCTGGCTGAGCTTCTTCAAATGTTCCCAGAAATTTCTGCCATTCGCTGGCTGAGCTTCTTAAAATGTTCCCAGAAATTTCTGCCGTTCGCTGGTACAGCTTCGTGAAATGTTACTAAGAATTTTTGTCGTTCGCCGGCTGTTTTGGATTTCCTACGACGGTCGTGTCAGGGATACAAAGTAAAAGAGGTAATGTTGAAGGGGTTGTGGAGTGTCTTTAAGGAAACCTTGTCAGTATATGTTAAAAATTTATGCTGCGACGGCATCAGAAATAGATAGTAGTAAGGCGTGTAGACAGAGTGCAGATAGCTCATGAACAGTAATCCCATAAACCCTTAAAGGCGGATGTCTAGCTTGAAGTCAATTTAACCCAGTCCGAATCTTTCACCCAGTTTTAATATGAATTCCTGTTGAGTTTCTATCATTCCTTGTTTTAACTTAAATGGTCTTGACGTAATTTTCCAATAAAGTGTTACATGTGTCTTGATAGACCAAAAGACATCATCTATTAGCTACATTCAAGGTCTTCTTGTTATGTTTTACCTTCTCTTTCTTTTCGTAGTGACGAAAACAAAATTCTAAATGACATTTGGATCGTTTATACTAAACATATTAAAACTATATAAGTCATTAGTTAACTGTTTTTATCTTTTTTAAGCATTTTAACAAATACCAATGTTTTAAAACGCTTTAAAGAGTAATAAAATATATGTAGTTGTAAGATGTTAATATAAATGAGATGGACAGTGGTGGACTTTATAAGTATCCCCTTTCTCCCCACTGTTACAATTGACTAACAAGTATGGAAACACGTTTCCCAATGCTAAAGTAAATAACAATTTCAACCCCCTTCTTAACAAAATCATGCCTATAGGGATACGTTTTCGAGAGGAAGTCTTCACTGTCCGACTTCGACTCATTGGAGACACGTGCTTACAAATATTGACTTCTTGATTCTTCCTATTATTGGTGGTGGACTAGCGCGCGACACGTTGGCTAGCCTGCGGAGCTGTGAGTTAGAAGTTCTGTGGTTCGCGACCCGTTACCACCAAAAAACAAAAACAGTCACGATCCACACTTTGTAACTGTGGGTGCTGTATAAAAGCGATGGCCAAATTCTACTATTTTGGTTGAAAGGAGCAACCCTAATTAATGGTGTTTACTAGCTGCCTCTTCTGTAGTCTATCATTTAAAAAATAGTGAACAAGTTATACAGTAAACCGTTGGTATCGAGAGTAAAAGTGATGGACTAATTATAGAGTAAACTGTTGGTATCCAGAGTAAAGGTGATGGACTAGTTATACAGTAAACTGTTGGTATCCAGAGTAACGGTAGCGGACTAGTTATACAATAAACCGTTGGTATCCAGAGTAACGGTGGCGGACTAGTTACACAGTAAACCGTTGGTATCCAAAGTAACGCTGGCGGACTAGTTATACAGTAAACCGTTGCTATCGAGAGTAAAGGTGATGGACTAGTTATACAGTAAACCATTGGTATCGAGAGTAAAGGTGATGGACTAGTTATACAGTAACCCTTGATATCTAGAGTAACGGTGGCGGACTAGTTATACAGTAAACCGTTGGTATTCAGAGTAACGGTGGCGGACTAGTTATACAGTAAACCGTTGGTATCCAGAGTAACGGTGGTGGACTAGTTATAGAGTAAACCGTTGGAATTCAGAGTAACGGTGGTGGACTAGTTATACAGTAAACTGTTGGTATCCAGAGTAACGGTGGCGGACTAGTTATACAGTAAACCGTTGGTATCCAGAGTAACGGTGGTGGACTAGTTATAGAGTAAACCGTTGGTATTCAGAGTAACGGTAGCGGACTAGTTATACAGTAAGCCGTTGATATCGAGAGTAAAGGTGATGGACTAGTTATACAGTAAACCGTTGGTATTCAGAGTAACGGTGGTGGACTAATTATAGAGTAAACTGTTGGTATCCAGAGTAACGGTGGCGGACTAATTATAGAGTAAGCTGTTGGTATCGAGAGTAAAGGTGATGGACTAGTTATACAGTAAACCGTTGTATCTAGAGTAAGGTGGTGGACTAGTTATACAGTAAACCGTTGGTATCCAGAGTAACGGTGATGGACTAGTTATACAGTAAACCGTTGGTATTCAGAGTAACGGTGGCGGACTAGTTATACAGTAAACCGTTGGTATCCAGAGTAACGGTGGCGGACTAGTTATACAGTAAACCGTTGGTATCCAGAGTAACGGTGGCGGACTAGTTATACAGTAAGCCGTTGGTATCGAGAGTGAAGGTGGCGGACTAGTTATACAGTAAACCGTTGGTATCCAGAGTAACGGTGGTGGACTAGTTATACAGTAAGCCGTTGGTATCGAGAGTGAAGGTGATGGACTAGTTATACAGTAAACTGTTGGTATCGAGAGTAAAGGTGATGGACTAGTTATACGGTAAGCTGCTGTTATCGAGAGTAAAAGTCATTGACTAGTTATACAGTAAACCGTTGCTATCGAGAGTAACCTACAATTATAGATGAAGTGGATTGTTATCAAGATTACTGATGGTATTTATAATTTTATGAAATATTCCATCCATTATCTACATATAGATATTTTATATTTCAATTTTTAGTGACCCAAGGGCTAATCCCCAGGTGTGAAATAATGACTGCAAAACCAGCCCTCTAGGTTAACTAAATGTTATTGTTTTTGTTGATTCTGAAATTATTTTATGATAAAAATAATAAATTCGTATAATGTCGCCCTATCTAAAGTTCTCTTATTTCTTACCTTATTAATAATTCATAATATGTAGGATACATATTTAAATGGACATTAAGATAAGATAGTTAGTTGTTAACCCTCGCGAAGAGTGTCCTCATGAAACACTGGTGAAACAAAACAATTCAAATGTGTGTCTTAAATCTATTTAGTTATGTGAGTTTTTCTTTTCACTAAGAACTGTGCAGCCTTATTGAGTGATTTTCGTTATAACAGAGGGTTATTAGATAGCAATGATAAAGAAAGGCTTCTGGAAAACTATAATCCAAATATCCTTTTCAGCTGGTCTGTAATACCTCTCCTGCCACTGTTCAAACTATAATCCAAATATCATTTTCAGCTGGTCTGTAATACCTCTCCTGCCACTGTTCAAAGGGATCTATTCAAATCGGCATTTGGTTAAGTCGTACTTGTGAATGACATAAAAAATTATTCTACTTTCGTCTGGTGAACAATCAACAACACAAAGCTTCACGTAATTGATCGAAACTCCTTGCATAGATTAACTACGCCACCTACAGGGATTGTGATATTTGTTAATGTACATCTTCAGCAAAGATTTTCTCTATACCTGTCTTAAAGATCGTTATTTAGTTGAGATTCGATTGTGACAATTTAGATAAATCCACGTAGAGAATAGATAATAAAAATCTATCTTGGTTACTTAATATACAAACAAATGTTCTAAAAATCTAGTGTAAGAAGGACTAAAAAGACCGTTATCAAAGTCGACAAAATCTAGTGTAAGAAGGACTAAAAAGATCATTATCAAAGTCGCTTAAAAATCCATTGTAAGAAGGACTAAAAAGACTCTTACTCTTATTTCCAGGTAACAGTCTAATAAAAATCTATCTTGGTTACTTAATACACAAACAAATTTTCCAATTCTGTAATTGAATACTCTTATTTCCAGGTAACAGTCTAATAAAAATCTATCTTGGTTACTTAATATACAAACAAATGTTCCAATTCTGTAATTGAATACTCTTATTTCCAGGTAACAGTCTAATAAAAATATATCTTGGTGACTTAATACACAAACAAATGTTCCAGTTTTGTAATTGAATACTCTTATTTCCAGGTAACAGTCTAATAGAAATCTATCTTGGTGACTTAATACACAAACAATTCTGTGATTGAATGTTCTTATTTCCAGGTAACAGTCTAAATAAACCATGGAATTATTTTATTGGTTTCTCAATTTAACAATATTACTTCTGGGCAATGTTCCCCAATCCTCATTTGAACATAATCTCATCTAGTTTTGATATCGGCTGGTATTTTTTGTAAGCCAATAACTTTCACGCTCGGATGGCTGATCCAGTCAGCAACCATATAGGACAAGCATGTTCGGTGATGGGGTTTCGAATTCGCGACCTAACCACCAGGTCAGGCCAGGCCCATTTCTAAGTAATGTGTCCATTGATAACTTACCAAAATATATGTGACAGAAACATTTTAGTGTGCAGTATAGACGTATTTAAGTAAGAAATTCAAAAATAAAACATTCTTTCCACCGTATTTTCATAATGCATGCAATAAAGGGTTAACACATATTCAAAAATATGGATAAACGTTTTTAAATTCATTCAACAAATAACTTTTCGCATCGTAACTCGTGTCTTAATGACGAAACATTATATAGTCTTGTTCAAAATGTTTGCATATTTTATAACAAATAAAATCATTACTATTAAGATGGAATACAAATACACTTAGTGCTGTCAAGCTGAGAAATGGGTGTTATATTAAACATTTACATATGTAACTTGTATAATGAGACAGGTTCTATGGACATCATGAACTATTAATTAGAACAACAAACAATTTTATCAGACACCTGTAGGAAGACGTGTAATTCAGGATTTCACATATCACAACAAAACATATATAATAACAAAATATAACATCAAATCATTATAAACAGCGTCTGTAACTTTATATCAGTTCATAGTAAACTTTCAGTATTTGGTTGGTCCTCCTCTTACTCAAATGACCTCTGCAAGGCGACGTGGCATGCTGTCCATGAGAGTTATTGATATAATACAATATGATTTTATCCCATCTTGTCACTAGATGGCGCTGCACCACAACTACAGTAGCTGGTTTAGTGTCGTGGTTAGCACTTTTCCGGCTCAGTTCTGCCCAACAGTTCTCAATAGGATTATATTCTAGAGACTTTGCTGGCCATGGCAATCTTGTAACGTCCTCCTGGTCGAGATAATCCTGTAGGATACACTCACTGTGGGCAGTGGCATTGTCATCTTGGAACACAAAGTTATTGTCAAACCTTTCCCTAGCACATGGAAGAAATATTGCCTCCGTGATAAGTAGTTGCCCAAACACGTACTGCACCACCTCCTGTGGGAAAGACAGTCTTCCCTCATCTGCTCTTCAGGTAAACGACGAACACAAATCCTACCATCAGCCGGAAACAGGACTCGTCTGAAAAAATAACATATCACCAGTGTCCGAACTGTAAGCTGTCATGCTGTCTTACCCAAGTAACATAGTGATGGTGGTGAATTCTGTTTAATATCAGTTTGCAGGTAGCCCTTCTTGTATAATAACCTTGTTTGGTCAGTCTCCTATTCACTGTTCTTCCGGCTACCCTGGAGTGAATATGTTCGTGCCATTCGTGTCGTAAGTTCTTTCAACCTTGACGTGTTAACCTAATCAAAACACGGTCATCTCAGGCAGTAGTTTCTCGGCGTCTACCAGTAGACCGATGACGTTTCAGGATTCTGAATACAGTACACAGGGGGTATCATGTTCTGGCAATGTCCATTTGTTTCATACCATTTCTGGACAGTCGAAAAATTTTATGCCCTATAATGTTATGAGGCATGACTCTACATCAAGTACAGAGAAACTGTTTGAACAAAATATTAATCTGTTTAGAAAAAAATTATACTAAAAGCACATCCTTTTATACAAAACAGGTGTGTATGTGTGTTTTGACGAACAACTTATACAGACCAGAATAAAAACTCGTACATGTTTGTCCGATCATACGCTACCTTCTCTGTTACTACTCGGGCATTTACTCAATAACTATTCCTTGTAGACAATAACATCAATATAGAACAGTATGTAAACATTTTGGCCACGACTGCATCATTAGGCAACTTCGTAAGGTTTGCTCATGGCAATTAAAAACTGAATTTCCTAGAGGAGAAAAACACTTTCCAATGTTACTATATTGCGACAAAATTCTCAGATCAAAATCCTGGTTTTTGCAAACGTTGAATGAAAGTTTTTGAACAAACTTGCACATTTGACTTGTTGCATTAGGGACCATATAAAATCAGAAGGCACTGCTACCAGAGAAGTTCAACTTTTATAAATGTGCTTTAACATAGGTTTATTTAAGTGTGAATTATCGGCTGTTGTATACTTTAAAGATGACGTAGACACGTCGAAACATGTTGACGGTTTCAATAAATATTTTTTAGTTTTTTGCATAATGTTTGTACTGTAATTTAATGATTGATTTGGTAGATCTCCTTAGATCATAAAATTATATAAATGATGTAAATATTGTTATTAGATAAAAGATACTCAAGTCACATGACATTAGTTAATATAAAATATGTTAGTTGCACAACCACGACTAAAGGTGAGTGAAACTATTTGACTATGAAAATTGAAATAAGAATTTATGACGAAAAGTGCTTCTCTTTAAAGCCTGCTTTTAACATAAAAGTACTAAAGCTTTAAAGCATGTTTTAAAAAAAAATGTGCTACTGTTTCGATGCCTGCTTTTAACATATCTTCTCCTTAAACTTTGACCTTAGAAAGGTCATTTAATTTTAATCGCTATGGCAACTTCTATCTAAAACATCTCATACATACTTCTTTAAAAGTAATGTTTTCTGTGTTACTAAAACTATAAAGTAGGAAGACATAAATAATAGTTAAATACTTAATGTATGCTTCTTTAAAAGTAATGTTTTCTGTGTTACTAAAACTATAAACATTGTCTAAGTAGGAAGACATAAATAATAGTTAAATACATAATGTATGCTTCTTTAAAAGTAATGTTTTCTGTGTTACTAAAACTATAAACATTGTCTAAGTAGGAAGACATAAATAATAGTTAAATACATAATGTAT
>NW_013674000.1:24963-26291 GCF_000517525.1 Limulus polyphemus
GTTTGTATTGTAAGCGTTAGAACTCTGGTCACTGCTGTTGTTTGTATTGTAGCAGTTAGAACTCTGGTCACTGCTGTTGTTTGTATTGTAGCAGTTAGAACTCTGGTCACTGCTGTTGTTTGTATTGTAAGCGTTAGAACTCTGGTCACTGCTGTTGTTTGTATTGTAACAGTTAGAACTCTGGTCACTGCTGTTGTTTGTATTGTAGCAGTTAGAACTCTGGTCACTGGTGTTGTTTGTATTGTACCATCCATAACTCTGACCACTACTGCTTTTTTATTGTAGCTCAAAATCGGGCCAATCTTTCTCTTAAATTTCTAGCAGCTATAACTATGGCCATTACTATTGTTGTTTGCACTGTACCAGCTATAACTCTGGCCACTCCTTCTTTTAATTTTGTAACAGTTACAGCTTTAGTCACTGCTTTTCTTAGTGTTGTATCAACTACAATTCTGATCACTGGGTATGTTTTTGTTGTAGTAACTACAACCCTGGCCTCTGTTATTATTATTTTTGTGGCAGTTGTCTTATTCTTCGACAGTACCATCGATGCACAAATCAAATTCAACCCCAAAACTCTTGTTTTTAGATAAATTGCTGCGGTTTTTGTCTGTTTCTTTAGATTTTTACAGACATTTTCACTATTTCATTTAACATGAGACAACTGAAATACAATTAAAATATTGTTATGTATCTGCTTGTTTGTTAATTTCCCATAGAAATTCTTTCCGAGAAACTTCAGCGATACAAGTCCTTTCTTAATTAAAACTAGATTATTCCTTCTCGATACAACTTTGTAATACACAGAATTTCCACAGTCACTTTAACTTAGCTACTTTTATAAACACAAGCTATAATTCACAGCGATTCACACACTTTACTTACGGTGCTTACTGTTCGCTTGATTCAATTATCAATTATTTCTCTTCAATCTATCTCCGGCTTATATACTAAAAAAGAGGGCGTTTAGCAAACGCTGGGATATTCGTGAGGTTGCCCGATAAGTCTCGATCCTTCTAAAATTCCAGCGCACATGCTCCCAACGTCGCGTGACTTCCGCTGTCGTAACAATATCATGTAAGACATTAGAAGAAAAAATACAAATCAAAACCCAACATAACGTAAACGAAGCAAGCATTCTCATAATCAAACAACGTTAACTAAGAACAAATCCTAATAAAATACTGTTACGAAAGCGGAAGTCACGTGACTCTGGTAACATATAATGAGTATCTAGAAGAAATGGGGAACATCACGAATAATCCAGTATTTGCTAGACGCCCTCTATTCCTGTATATAAGCAGGCAAACAAAGCGAGATAATTAATT
>NW_013674000.1:27291-30552 GCF_000517525.1 Limulus polyphemus
GGCATCTTGCATTGGAAAGATAGACCAGTATAATTATGATATTGAATACAGAAAAGGAAAACATCGGAAGTTGGCGGAACACTAGCAACCAGTAGGCCTAACACTGGCGAAACACTAGCAACCAGTAAGCCTAAAATTTGTGATGTTTATGACAAATGTTAACAATATTGACTGTTATTCCGGCAACTATTTCCTTATATTTTCCATATAGAAATAAAACCCTTCATAATAAGCGAAATAGTATTAATTAATCATAATGAGTTTAATATCCAGCATAAGAATTCTATTTAATTAACCACATTACCTATCGTCTTTTCATATAATAGAAGAGTTTATTCACTAATTACTGTGATAATGCAAGTGTAGAATACAGACAACGGCTAAGGATACTCGTATTTTAGTTTTATAGCATTCTAATCTGTTGGAATATATATTTACTTACCATCTATGCACAAAATAAAAGTGTGAAATATGTGTAATCCTTCAGCTATATAAACAGTAGAAGTAATGTTATTATAGCTCAACCAAGATTTCATCATTACGAAAATACTATAACTTTAATGTTTTAAAGTATCTCTGACAATAGATGTTTCTGTTTTCTGTCACCCAAATACTTGAAATATTTATATTGGTAAATAAGAACACGTTTAATTAAACTCATAATTAACGTATTGTCATACCATGAGTGGAACACTAGAGCAGCTACAACTCTAGTTACCGCTGTTGTTCTGTTTGTAGCAGCTACAACTTTGGTTACCGCTGTTGTTTTGTTTGTAGCAGCTACAACTCTGGTTACTGCTGGTTTTCTGTTTATAGTAGCTACAACTCTGGTTACTGCTGGTGTTCTGTTTATAGTAGCTACAACTCTGGTTACTGCTGGTGTTCTGTTTATAGTAGCTACAGCTCTGGTTATGCTAGTGTTCTGTTTGTACCACTACAACTCTGGTTACTGTTGTTAGTTTCTATTTGTAGCAACTAAAACTATGATTACTGCTGTTTTTCTATTTCTAGCAGCTACAACTCTGGTTACTGCTAGTGTTCTGTTTGTAGCAGCTACAACTCTGGCTACTGCTGGTGTTCTGTTTGTAGCAGCTACAACTCTGGTTACCGTTGTTGTTTCTATTTCTAGCAGTTACAACTCTGGTTACTGTTGTTGTTTCTATTTGAAGCAACTAAAACTATGATTACTGCTGTTGTTTCTAGTTGTAGCAGTTACAGCTCTGGTTACTGCTGTTGTTCTGTTTGTAGTAACTAAAACTATGATTACTGCAATTGTTTCTATTTGTAGCAGTTACAGCTCTGGTTACTGTTGTTGTTCTGTTTGTAGTAACTAAAACTATGATTACTGCTGGCGTTCTAGTTGTAGCAGTTACAGCTCTGGTTACTGCTGGTGTTCTGTTTGTAGCAGCTACAACTCTGGTTACTACTGGTGTTCTGTTTTGTAGCATCTACAACTCTGGTTACTGCTGGTGTTCTATTTGTAGTAGCTACAACTTTGGTTACTGCTAGTGTTCTGTTTGTAGCAGCTACAACTCTGGTTAATATTGTTGTTTCTAATTGTAGCAACTACAACTCTGGTTACTGTTGTTGTTTCTATTTGTAGCAACTAAAACAATGATTACTGCTGTTGTTTCTATTTGTAGCAGCTACAACTCTGGTTACTGCTGTTGTTTCTAATTGTAGCAGCTACAACTATGGTTACTGCTGGTGTTCTGTTTGTAGCAGCTACGACTCTGGTTAATGTTGTTGTTTCTATTTGTAGCAAATAAAACTATGATTACTGCTGTTTTTTCTATTTGTAGCAGCTACAACTATGATTACTGCTGTTTTTCTATTTGTAGCAGCTACAACTCTGGTTGGTGTTAGTGCCAGAGGATTCTGTTGAAGAAACTATAACTTTTACTACTTTTGTTGAAACTGGTATGTGATAATAATACTTTCTGTAATTATATTTCATAAACTACCTTCCACTAGGAGATTGTTTTTCCATATAAACCTTTTATTTTAGTTGTTGAACTGGTACGTGAAAAAAATCGATTTTTCAAAGTTCATTACCCTTAAAGGGTGAAATACATTTTTACAAATTTGTTTCAAAGAAACGTTTTCAACAGTTTCCCCATACAGGCACATCTAATGTTATCCAAGTTACTTTTCCTCCTCCAAAACATAAAACTATGAAGACGATTTTTAAACAGTGAATTACACATTTCAGATGTAACTCTTAGGTTTAGAAAACGAAGAACACGCCCATTATTTTTAAAAGTATTCTTTATGAAACCTTTTTCCACTTTCAACAGCAACGATAACATTAAAAAATAAGCGTTCATGAAAAACATCGTTATAAGAGAAATCCAAAATCTTTTTTTTTTTCAGAGCAATGCTTTTCTAGTCTTAAATGTTTATTGGAAAATACTTTAGCAAGAGAAACAAATCCTGTTGACAAATTCTACATCATGTAACTTACCATATTTCCCACAACTTTGTTAAAAAAAAAAAAGAGTTATCCGAAATATATATAACTGAAAGAAACTGAGCCCTCAACTCTCTTTATGCCTTAACGGTGGATGATAAGCTAGCTCGTGTACATTATTTCCCCCAAAAAATTCAATAAAACTTTCTTAAGCATTATATCTTGATTATAATATTTATAATAGACACCATGACAACCATCACTATTACAACCATGTGCCATCATCATTATGAAAGTTTATTCCCTAGACTTCAATAAGGCTATTTTAAACATAAATCTCCTTATAAAAGTCTGCCCTTTAACCACCCAACTGCACACTTTTAGCAAGGGTTAATCCACCTCCATAACCATGTAATTTACAAGACGTCAAACATTTTGCAAACAGAAGCTGTTTTCTCCAGTGTCGATCGATTAAAAAAAATCTTGTCTATTTGTTTGATCACGCAAAGCTTCACATTGGTTGCCCTTGTAACACTTTAACTTTAGTTTATATTTGTCCTTGTAACATTCTAACTTTAGTTTATGGTTCTCCTTGTAACAGTCTAACTTTCGTTTGCGTTTGTCCTTTTAACAATCTAACTTTAGTTTATCTTTGTCTTTGTAACAGTCTAACTTTAGTTTATGTTTGTCCTTGTAACACTCTAGCTTTAGTTTATGTCCTTCTAACAATCTAACTTTAGTTTATGGTCGTCTTTGTAACAGTCTAACTTTAGTTTATGGTTGTCCTTGTAACAGTCTAACTTTAGTTTTTAGTGTTTTTGTAACGTTCTAAACTTTAATTTATGGTTGTC
>NW_013674001.1:0-1953 GCF_000517525.1 Limulus polyphemus
AAATATAAAACGTCATTTTTAATTATTTATTATAATTAAAAAAAAAAAAAAAAACTGTCAGGGTTAACCCAAATAAATCCCTAATTTCATGAGTGAATACTTTTCATTATCCTGAGCTTTCTTTTGGTTTTTATAGTTACCTGTACCTTTCTTCATCATACTGTTAGGAGAAATTTAGAAATCTAATCTTACATTTTCTCTGGTGCTTTTAAAACCTTCATGTCCATTATGGCTACCCTAATAACACTGATAAAGCTCATTTGTTGAATGAAAACTAGGGTTTCTTTTAAGAAGCAGAAGAAAAATAAAAGAACAATAACTAAGTAGAGAAGCTATAACAAGTTTGTGGATAACACAACCGAAAACCTTGCAATAATGGAATCTTTATCTACACTGTAGTGCGAGGATCTTCCAAAAACACAAACCAGTATTAAGTCTGTATCTTATGGTCACAGTAAAGGTTATTGGAATGGGTCATTAGTAGTTTTCTTGTGAGATCCCAATTTCCATAAAAAAAAACAATCTTGACATCATGCATTGAGTACCTATTGAAGACAACACGATGAAGCACACGCACACACAGAAGTTTGTATGATGATTAACCAGCATGGAGAAAGGTTACATTAACACTAAAGGTGTGTCACACAATGTATAATGTATACCAGGGGTCTCCAAACTACGGCCTGCGGGCCGGACTTCGGTTTACCCAAAATTAAGTAGGGATGCATACATGATCAGATTGGCTTTTGCTCAATTACGTTTTATTTTTTGTTTTTATAATATTAAAAAATTATATTATTACTTTAATAAACTGTTGGCGGGCCACCACGATCCCTTTGGCCCGCAAAGCCTAAAAAGATCTGCCTTCCGGCCCTTGTCCGAAAATGTTTGGAGACCCCTGATGTAGACAACATGGAAAAAGGTAACATTAACACTAAGGACGTGTCACAATATATGATGTAGCCAGCATGGAGAAAGGTTACATTAATATTAATGATGTGTTACAACATATGATGTAGCCAGAGTGGAGAAAGGTTACATAACACTAAGAATGTGTCACAACATATGATGTAACCAGTGTGGAAAAAGGCTACATTAACATTAATGATGCATTACAACATATGATGTAAACAACATGGAGCAAGGTTACATTAACACTAAGGATGTGTCACAATATATGATGTAGACAACATGGAGAAAGTTTAGATTAACACTAAAGATGTGTCATAATACATGATGTAGGCAGCATGGAGAAAGGTTACATAAACACTAAGCATGTGTTGCAACATATGACGTAGCCAGTATGGAGAAAGGTTACATTAACACTAAGAATGTGTCAGTTACAACATATGATGTAGACAACGTGGAGAAAGTTTAGATAAACACTAAAGATGTGTCATAATACATGATGTAGCCAGCATGGAGAAAGGTTACATAAACACTAAGAATGTGTTACAACATATGATGTAGCCAGTATGGAGAAAGGTTACATTAACACTAAGAATGTGTCAGTTACAACATATGATGTAGACAAGGTGGAGAAAGTTTAGATTAACACTAAAGATGTGTCAGTTACAACATATGATGTAGACAAGGTGGAGAAAGTTTAGACTGACACTAAAGATGTGTCATAATACATGATGTAGCCAGCATGGAGAAAGGTTACATAAACACTAAGAATGTGTCAGTTACAACATATGATGTAGCCATCATGATGAAGTGCTGGCTAAAACACTGTAGATATTTCATAAGATGGAACTAATATGGACACATTTACTAAATCTGAAGAAATTTTGTAACATATGATCTAGCCAACATGGAGATATGTTAAATACACAGTGATGATGTTTCACAACACAAGATGGAGCCAGCTTGGAGATATATTTACTAAATACTGATGATGTTTCACAGTACAAGATGGAGCCAGCTTGGAGATATATTGACTAAATACTG
>NW_013674001.1:2953-4721 GCF_000517525.1 Limulus polyphemus
GACTAAATACTGATGATGTTTCACAGTACAAGATGGAGCCAGCTTGGGGATATATTGACTAAATACTGATGATGTTTCACAGTACAAGATGGAGCCAGCTTGGAGATATGTTGACTACACACTGATGATATTTTACAAGATGGAGCCAGCTTGGAGATATGTTGACTATACACTGATGATATTTTACAAGATGAACCCAGGATATATTGACTAAATGCTCAAGATACAGTTGAATCCCAAACTCTGTTTTTAAATATTCTGGTCCAACTAAAACTTTATTTTTTTCTAATGAAATACCCTACATCCCTACTCCTTCTTTTCATAATATTGAGCAACTGGAACTACAGCATCTACTTCTCCTTTCTTTACTCTTCAGTATTTGATCTACAAAGAAAAAACAATGCTCAAACCAATATTCCAATAACAAAATCCTATATTTACTATAACTCAATTACTGCCTATCAACTTTCACTGTCGAATACAGTACGAATGCCACTTATATGGTGGTGGACAGAATTAATAGTTTTCTATCTCTTAAAAACAAATTACCATAAAGTATAACAAATCAGTCACTGCCATGGATTTGGTTGATGTAGATACATTACCGTGATACATGCAGGAAATAACGAAGGTGCTTTAAGTCAAGACTTTAATCAAAATTAGATATTGTTGATATAGATACAATATTATAATACTTCCAAGGACAGAAGAAAGGTGCTTTGTACCTTAAACTATTCAACTTATTTTCATGTTCAGTTGAAAAAAACAGAATAAGTACCTTTAACTCGTTTGTAGAAACTAAAACAAATGAACAGCAAACTATGCATGCGTATGTATTTTAAATTAAATGACTGCCACTCTGATGATGTTTGAACAGTAATAATACTCTATTTATTTTTAGTTCTTCTGAACACTTTAATAGCTACAGCTTTCTAAACAAAAATAAGTGTCAATTTATGACTGACCCAATTCAAGTTAATATTAAAAAACACATTTTGTACAGACAAAAGAGATACAGATATAACTTGAACAATATGTAGTTCTGTTAATATTTGCTACTTAACATCACTTAATGACATATGAAAATAAATGTAAAAAAATCATTCTGTTACTTTCTCACTGCCAAAGTTAGGTTTTATTCTTTAATACCTTGTAATCAGTTGTACTTAACTTCCTTCAACTAATAACTTGCTGTAATTCAGTGAGAAAAGAATGGACTTCCAGAGACTCAGCAACAGGTATCCAAGATCAGAAATAATACTGACTCAATGAAACATCAATATTTTAAACTAAACATTTCTTTTGTTCTTTTTACATAATAAATAAAATAAAAACTTTAACTTACTTACTGAAAACACAAACTACAACTAAATCATCTTTAACTAGCAAAGTACAAACTCCAAATATACTTCCACCACTTTAACCCTCTCTATACAAATACAGGCTCAGTCGAATTGACCAACCACATGACCACTTTTTACTTAGTTTAGCTCTTTCAGCATGGGCTTGTTCCTTGGGACCGACCATTTTGTGCTTGTTATAGTTTTCATGCTATAACTTTTAAATTAGTAAGTGAATGTTAATGAAATTAGGTAGATTATCAATAAACATTACAATGCTTTCATGCGTAAAATATCAAATTTTTTATTAAGTCTAAAGGTTTGTAAAGCAATATTTTTCTCATGCTTTCTTTTCTTTTCACATGTTGCCTACCTATCATGTAAAGTAATTTTGATTTTAAGATTAAAAATACTTTTATGCATCAGAA
>NW_013674001.1:5153-18555 GCF_000517525.1 Limulus polyphemus
GCCATTCTGAAATAAGTACTTAAAGTTATTTTTCTTGAAACACAAAACATTAAATAAAGAAGTAAAGCAAACAATTATCTCTTCTAGTTATGACCTTTGTACTCGGTTGCTGCTTAATGTAGGTTGCTAAGCCTTTAAAAATTTTGCATGTGGAGGATATGAAACAAAATAATTTTTTAGGTTTACATATATACAATCAATTAACTAAAAAATCACATATTACTACATCAATACCATAGAATTCCACTATAATTTATCAAGCTTAATAAACTAAGATGCATTTTAGTCTAAAAAAATATGAAATTTCAAACAGACTAAAGGCATAACCTACCTCCTTGAAATATTGTTTCAAAAGAAGGAGATGGCATCATAACACTATGGCAAACAGACTATGGCATCCGGAGAATTTAAAATGGCTGAGAAAACCACTAGGGGGACATTCTGAGCTTCCGATTGGTTATTCACGTCATATATAGAAGTGTATATAAGGGAGCATTTCCAAAAATGGAAAGAGATAGGCGGGGTGCACTGTGTTTGACTTATTACATGAGTAATATCTTAGTAAATAGAAAACATAAGAGACTCTTATTTTATATTCTACCTTGTCAATATCAATAATTTGAGTTTCTAATTTGTACAAACTATACTTAGTATTTTGACTTCACAACCAACTAATTGATATTTATGTGTTTTTTAATATTTACTTTAAGATTAAGAAATTGAGCTATGTATAGTACTAAAATTTGAATTATAATCTACAGTTTGACACCAAACTTATTGACATAAATTCATGAAATAGTAGTTCAATAAAATATTGAATACGAGTCAATAAACAAGATGACATGGACTTTCACCAGTGACCCGTCTTGAAAGGGTTAAAGTTTTTATAGTTTTGGTTCTACTAATTTCTAATATAGTAAAGGTATCTTCACAAAATTTTTAATACACTACAAAATGATTTGTCCATGAACATAGTTTTTTTTACCAGTCCAAGTGTACAGTGATTTTCATGTTAAGATTAAAATACTTTTATTCATCTCAAAAATCTCAAATTTCATTTGCGTAATCTCTAAAACCTCCTTAATACATTTCAAACTTTTTTGAGTAAAACTCTATACAGGTTGATCAATTTCATGACCTTGTAACCACCAAAAAATAATTGAAATAAATCTAAATTACCCTTTCTTTCTAGAATGACTTTAAATTGTAACATGGAACTACATTTGTTTATCCTAAGCAGCTTTAAACATGTAACAGTATACATCTATTTATACTGAAATCTTATTGTTTTGTTGCCATTTGAACTATGTCTAACTGCTATTCACACCATTATAAACTGTAAATCACTTGGGGAATATGGGGCTCACATTACACTATCAAATTACATTACCCACGAGCTACTCCAAGGTGCTCACGTGCATTCCTCATGAAAAATTATTACATTTTTATTTATTGTACCTAATCTCACCTTAACTAACCTAAAGAAATTCCTATTTTTACATTTTAGCTACTTTTAAAATAATAATTAAAGAATACATATGAAAAACAAGAAATAAAGTGCTTACCTGGACTATCCTTTTTTGCTGTCAATTGTTGACGACACTTAACCCTACTTTTTTATACTAATGTTAGTAGTAGTAGTGCATATAATAATTTTCATTTGAAAAAATAATAATCCAAAGAACATAGAGTAATAACATGCAAAAAAGGAGACAATGTCTCATATCTATCACAATTTCTCTGGTTTTCTAACTATGCGACAAGAGTCATTACAAATTCATCCAAGTTAGTTGATATGTTTCCCATGGGAACAAAGCTTGTACTAAAAGTGAAATTGACAATTCTCTGTACAGAAAACAACATAATATAATACATCATTATATAGATGAAAACCTCGGCTTTCTATTGGTTATAAATAATACAGTATTATACGTAAGAGAAATCTATAAAGAAATCCTGAAAGAGAGGATGTGACAGGTGAGTGTGGCAAGAAGGGTCTGATTTTCCATTTGATCTCTCTGTAACTAACCAAAATTGAAGGCTATGAAACTTACGATTCGTCTGAGTGATGATGATGATATTATAATGAATAATTTAATTAAATTTTGTACTTATTGGAGGGGTGGTGAATAAACTAGAGAAGAGGGGATGCCTACAGAAAAAATGTCACATTTTTCACAAAAAGGGAAATTCAGAATTTTTTAATACTGCTTCATTAAATTAAGAACTTAAAAGTAATATACTAATAAAAAATGAATTATAAGCAACAACTTTATGCTATACTAATTGCTATAATGTAAATAAAAAGTAGTTTAATTAAATTTTGAATGTCACTCACTAAAAACTTTGTAACATGTGCAGTAAAGGATGCCCATGGTGAGAGGGTTAAACTACCCCAATGAAATCACAATCTACATCTAAGCCTACTTCAACTGGCCAAGTAAAAACTTAAAATATACTTCCAGCACTTTGAATTACCTGTTGAAAATACAAGACTGAGATTAGGTTCTGGTATATATTAGCAGTGTGGGTTTCACCAAACTCTACATTGAAAGCCAGGTTCTGGTAAATATTAGAAGTTGTGAGTTTATCGAAACTGTACCTTAAGAATAAGTTTTGATAAATGCTAGCAATGTGGGTTTAACCCCTCCATATGATGACTCCAATGTTGGTGTCATCATGCTTAAGTTTATGTTTAAGAAGGAAAACATTCCGTGATGCTAATCACAGCATTATTGAATGTCTTGTAATGCTCTTCAATATAAATGATGTCATTTTTATTGACCAATCAGAATGTTTCATAAAATATGTGATGCATAATTGATTGAAATAATAACAGGGTGGTGTCAGTTGCATGCGGATGTTAACTGAATGGTAACTAGCTATAAATATGTCTCATTTTGGATACATTTACAAATTGTTTGAGTAAAATAATATGTCAAGTAATGAGGGTACGAATGACAGTGGTTGTGAATATGTACCAGATGAAAGTGATATGGAGTTTGATTGCAGTGATAATTTTCAATTTCAAGACTCGCCTCAACCTAATGAAATGGCTGGAAGATGGAAACGTGTTCCTAATGTGTTTGATGATGCTAGACCTCAACTGAAGCTGCCATTAGTGTGTAATTTCAGTGGGATCAACCCCACAGCCGGCTTTCCAGATAACATGAGAGTTTTAGAGTGTGTGAAAACGTTTATTACGAGTCAAGTTATAAACCATATTACTTTCTGTGTAAATGATAAAGCAAGGCTTTTTTGATGCTAATCCACAAGCTAATGGAATTGTAAATAGTATCCAGTGGAAAGACGTCACTGAAAATGATATATTTACGTTTCTTGCTCTTGAACCAGTATTGGGCAAGAATGTCCTAAGAACCAGGCATTCATTTTTTGTGCTGCTATAATGAGTAGAGACAAGTACATATCAATTATGAAATTTTTACACTTTACCAAAGTAACTGATGTGAACAAAATGTACCTTCTACATGCTTGGATGCTTTATGTGAGCTTTTGAGAAAAATGTTGATGAAAAATGTGGATGCAGGAGAACATATTTCAATGGATGAGGCATTAGTTTTATGGAAAGGTTGGCTAGACTCTCGCCAATTCATAAAAACTAAATACACAAGATTTGGCAGCAAATTATCTGTCATATGCAACAGTGAAAAGTATTGGTGTGGATACAACTATAACTTTAGGGGGTACTATGGAAAAGACCCCAACAACCAATATTCTTTGCCTGATGTTGAAGGAGTAAATGAACTTGCATCTATTAAAAACATAGTTGACCATTTATTAAAATCTGTTCTTGGACAGGGGTGTCATTTAATCGTGGACAACTGGTATGCAAGTACTCCATTGGCACACTTTTTGGAGACTCAAAATATAATGATGACAGCAACAATTCGCACAAATAGAGGAATCCCAAAAGAGCTTGCTAATGAGCATCTGGAGCATTATGACACGGTTTTCCTTCGTAAAGACAATGCTCTGATAGTGAAATGGGAAGACCAAAGAGCAGTATATGTGATAACCACAAATTATTCAACTGGTTTTGTTGAAAAGGATAAAACTTACTTTGGGAGACTAGAAAATCTTACAAAAAAAACATACCACATAGAAAAGTATAATGTATACATGAGAGGAGTTGATAAAGCAGATCAGTTGCTGGAGCCTTTTGACCCAAGCCATAAATCCCATGTGTGGTTCAAGAAGCTAGGCCTACACTTGCTGATGCATATGCTGATAAATAGTTTTCTCGTTTACAAAAATATCGTTAAGGAAAAATTTACTTTCAAGTGGTATATCATAAAGGTCATACAGCAACTGGTGGAAACGCATAATTCAGAAGGAATTGCTACTCAAGAGAAATTCATTACCAGGAATCATCATGCAGGTTGCAAGCAAAAGCCTAAAAAAAGCTGTCCATGCTTTAGTTCCTATTCCATCTTTGCCTGGTAGTTCAAACATGCATCCAAAAAAATGATGCATAGTGTGTTATCCAAAACGGAAGGAAACAGGAAAGTGATGCAACAGATTTCCTGAAAAACCAGGCCTATGCAGTACAGAACACTTTATATGACATAATAAGTAGGATTCTTCTAATTACGTAAGTTTACTAAAATTAATTTATATATTGATATATTCTTAAAAGAGGACAAGTTATATTAGTAATATGTTTATAAATATGCTTATAAAGACAAAACATAAAAATTAATTATTTTATTGGTAGGTAGGTAAAAGTTGTTTTGTGCTACATACGACAATTTTTGCGATTTGTATGGAAAAAGTTAAACAAATTTTACCTGGAGAGCTGGGTTCAGGTAAATTTTCTCTTGGTACTAGGTGCATAACTGTTGTCCTCCCTAGTGGAAGCTGTAGGGCTACAAGAAACAATCAATGATCTCAAAACTATGAATTAACCATACATATAAATTGGTCAATGTAATAATCAAAATGAATTCCTTAAAAGCTATCTATATCAGAAAATGTCATTTATTGTCAATTAAGTTACCAGTTGTCTAGTTCTGCTAGAAAATGTTGCACTTTATCAACAAGTTCTCAGTTTGTTATAAAATGTCACATATTGTCATCAAGTTTGTCACATAATGTCAGTTAGCATCAACAAGTTACCAGTTGTCTAGTTCTGCTAGAAAATGTTGCACTTTATCAACAAGTTCTCAGTTTGTTATAAAATGTCACATATTGTCATCAAGTTTGTCACATAATGTCAGTTAGCATCAACAAGTTACCAGTTGTTTAGTTTTGTCATATAATATAAGTTAACATTAACAAGTTTTCAGTTGTCAGTTACCTGTTCTATAGTTTTGGCATATAATGTAAGATAACATAAAAAATTTACCAGTTGTCTAGATTTGTCACATAATGTTAGTTAACATCAACCAGTTACCAGTTGTCTGGTTTTGTCACATAATGTCAGTTAGCATCAACAAGTTATGAGTTCTCTAGATTTGTCACAGAATGAAAGTTAGCATCAACAAGTTACCAGTTGTCTAGATTTGTCACATAATGTTAGTTAACATCCACTAGTTACTAGTGGTCTAGCTTTGTCACATAATATCAGTTAACATTAAAAAAAGTTATCAGTTCTCTAGTTTTGTCACAGAATGACAGTTAGCATAAACAAGTTATCAGTTCTCTAGTTTTGTCACATAATGTTAGTAAACATTAACAAGTTACTAGTTGTCTAGCTTTGTCATGTAATATCAGCTAATATTAACAATTTATCAGTTCTCTAGTTTTGTCACAATGTCATTTAGCGTCAACTAATTACCCTTGTTTGGTTTTGTCACATAAAGTCAGTTACCCTGAACAAGTTACCAGTTGTCTAGCTTTGTCACATAATATCAGCTAACATTAACAAGTTACTAGTTGTCTAGCTTTGTCACGTAATATCAGCTAATATTAATAAGTTATCAGTTCTCTAGTTTTGTCACATAATGTTAGTTAAAATCAACAACTTACCAGTTGTCTAGTTTTGTTACAAAATGTCAGTTATGATCAACAATTGACCAGTTGTCTAGTTTTGTCACATAATGTCAGTTAACATCAACAACTTACCAGTTGTCTAGTTTTGTTATAAAATGTCAGTTAACATAAACTAGTTACCATTTATCTAGTTTTGTCATAAAATGTTAGTTAACACCAAATAGTTACCAGTTGACTAGTTTTAGTACAAAATGTCACTTATTGTCAACATGTTACCAGTTGTCTAGTTTTTCACATAATGTCATTTAGCATCAATAAGTTTTCATTTGTCAGTTACCTGTTCTCTAGGTTTGTCACATAGTGTACGTTAACATCAAAACGTTACCAGTTATTTACTTTTGTTGCATAATGTTAGTTAACATCAACTAGTTACTAGTTGTCTAGATTTGTCACATAATGTCAGTTACCATTATCAAGTTACTAGTTGTTTATTTTTTTCATATAATGTCAGTTAACTTCAACTAGTTACCAGTTCTCAAGCTATGTCACATTATGTCAGTTAACATCAACAAGTTACCAGTTGTTTACGTTTGTTGCATAATGTTAGTTAACATCAACTAGTTACCAGTTGTCTAGTTTTGTTACATAATATTAGTTAACATCAACTAGTTACCAGTTGTCTAGTTTCTCACATAATATCAGTTAACATCAACTAGTTACCAGTTGTGTAGGTTTGTCACATAATTTCAGTTAACATCAAGTATTTACCTGTTCTCTAATTTTGTCCCATAATTTTAATTAACATCAACTAGTTACCAGTTGTCTAGTACTGTCACATAATGTCACTAGATACTAGTTGTCTAGTTTTATCACATAATGTCAGGTATTATCAAGAAGTTACCAGTTCCTTAGTTTTGTCATATAATGTCAGTTAACATCAAGTTAGCAGTTGTCTAATTTGTAACATAATGTCGGTTAACCTCAACTATTTACCAGTTATGTAGTTTTGACACATAATTTCAGTTAACATTATCAAGTTACTACTTGTCTAATTTGTAACATAATGTCGGTTAACCTCAACTATTTACCAGTTATGTAGTTTTGACACATAATTTCAGTTAACATTATCAAGTTACTACTTGTCTAATTTGTAACATAATGTCGGTTAACCTCAACTATTTACCAGTTATGTAGTTTTGACACATAATTGCAGTTAACATTATCAAGTTACTAGTTGTCTAATTTTGTTACAAACTGTTACTTAACATCAACTAGTTATCAGTTCTATAGTTTTGTCACATAATGTCAACAAGTTACCAGTTTTCTGGTTTTGTCATAGAATATAAGTTAACATTAACAAATTACTAGATGTCCACTTTCATCACATAATATCAGTTACCATCATCAAGTTGTCAGTTCAAATGTTTTGGCATATAACATAAAAAATTTACCAGTTGTCTAGATTTGTTACATAATGTTAATTAACAAGAACTAGTTACCTGTTATATAGTTTTGTCACAAAATATAATTTTACATTAACAAGAACTAGTTACCTGTTATATAGTTTTGTCACAAAATATAATTTTACATTAACAAGTTACTAGTTGTCTAGTTTTGTTACAAAATGTCAGTTAGGATCAATAATTGACCAGTTGTCTAGTTTTGTCACATAATGTTAGTTAACATAAACAACTTACCAGTTGTCCAATTTTGTTATAAAATGTCAGTTAACATAAACAACTTACCAGTTGTCTAATTTTGTTATAAAATGTCAGTTGACATGAACTAGTTACCAGTTGTCTAGTTTTGTCACATGTCAGTTAGCATCAACAAGTTACCATTTATCTAGTTTTGTCATATAATGTTAGTTAACACCAAATAGTTACCAGTTGTCTAGTTTTAGTACAAAATGTCACTTATTGTCAACAAGTTATCAGTTGTCTAGTTTTGTCACCTAATGTCAGTTAACATCATCAAGTTACTAGTTGTCTGATTTTGTCATATAATGTTAGTTAACAATGACTGGTTACGAGTTGTCTGATTTTGTCATAAAATGTTAGTTAACAATGACTGGTTAAGAGTTGTCTAGTTTTGACACATAATGTCAGTTAGCATCATCAAGTTACCAGTTGTCTAGTTTTGTTGCAAAATGTCAGTTAGGATCAACAATTTACCAGTTGTCTAGTTTTGTCACATGATGTCAGTTAACATGAACTAGTTACCAGTTGCCTGGTTTGTCACATAATGTAAGTTAGTATTAACTAGTTACCAGTTGTTTAGTTTTGTCACATACCAGTTAATATCAACTAGTTAGCAGTTATCTAGCTTTGTCACAGAATGTCAGTTACCATGAACCAGTTACCAGTTGTTTAGCTCTGTCAGAAAATGTTACTTATTGTCCACAAGTTACCAGTTGTCTAGTTCTGTCAGAAAATGTCACTTATTGTCCACAAGTTACCAGTTGTCTAGCTTTGTCGGAAAATGTCACTTATTGTCCACAAGTTACCAGTTGTCTAGTTCTGTCGGAAAATGCTATTTATTGTTCACAAGTTACCAGTTGTCTAGCTTTGTCAGAAAATGTCACTTATTGTCCACAAGTTACCAGTTGTCTAGCTTTGTCGGAAAATGTCACTTATTGTCCACAAGTTACCAGTTGTCTAGTTCTGTCGGAAAATGCTATTTATTGTTCACAAGTTACCAGTTGTCTAGCTTTGTCAGAAAATGTCACTTATTGTCCACAAGTTGTCTAGCTCTGTTAGGAAATGTTACTTATAGTCCACAAGTTACCAGTTGTCTAGCTTTGCCGGAAAATGTTACTTATTGTCCACAAGTTACCAGTTGTCTAGTTCTGTCGGAAAATGTTATTTATTGTCCACAAGTTACCAATTGTCTAGCTGTGTCAGAAAATTTCATTTACTGTCCTCAAGTTACCAGTTGTTTAGCTCTGTCAGAAAATGTTACTTATTGTCCACAAGTTACCAGTTGTCCAGCTTTGTCGGAAAATGTCACTTATTGTCCACAAGTTACCAGTTGTCTAGTTCTGTCGGAAAATGTTATTTATTGTCCACAAGTTGTCTAGCTCTGTTGGGAAATGTTACTTATAGCCCACAAGTTATGAGTTGTGTAGCTCTGTCGGAAAATGTCACTTAATGTCCACAAGTTACCAGTCGTCTAGTTTTGTCACATAATGTCAGTTAACATGCGTCATGTTGAAGTTATGATGACATAGGGCAATATCACAGCTTTCTAGTTTTGATTACATGAGCTGTGTCACAATCTTCTAGCTTCGATCATCTAGATCGAGGTCACAGTTTTCTATCTTTGACCATGTGGTTCCAAAATACAGTTTCTAGTTTCCTTAAGACTATTACCTCTGAGATAACTTTACTGTTCTTGATACACACAACAGTCACAGTAATATGAAGGGCTCTCCTGTAGTAGTTCTAACAGACTATCTACTTACCTCCTAGAGTAACATTTCCATGCAAGAACCTCCCTTGATAAATCAATCTTAAAATCTCTGCCTTCGATACACCTTCATCTGCCCATTCTACACAAAAAAAAAAAGAAAAGATTTCTACTTCAACATTTTACTGACTAACCATCATGTACCATTCTGTACAAGGAAAAGTTCTGCTTTTAACATTTTACCAACACATCATCATTTCCCCATTTTTGTACAATGAAGACTCCTACTTTTAACATTTTACCAATACATCTTCATCTACCCATTCTGTACAAGGAAGACTTTCACATTAACATTTTACTACCACATGTTATGACTATAAGAACAAGCTGAATGGTAATGCCTATTATGATCCCCACTTTAAATTATAAAATGTAAAATATTTTGTAGTTTTAAATCAACTTCAAACATTTTTTATTTCAAAGTTAAAGCAGATCACTTTGTGAATCAATACTACACTAATTTTATTGTTTGTTTGTTTTAGAGCAAAGCCACATTGGGCTGCCTGCTGTGTCCACCACAGGGAACCAAACCCCAGATTTTAAGTATATTGACTACAGCCAGCCTTGACAAATATTTTCAGATCTAAGAACCATCCAAAAAACTCAGGAGATAGGTATGCCTAACCTAACTTTACTACTGTTTGTACCAGGAAATGGGGGCTACATTAGTGCCTCAATTATCCATACCTCTGTTATCCACGATCCTCGTAGTTTATCTTTTCACTAAATTTTTATTATTATTTTTAATAATTGTGCCATTAGAATTCTAGACAATAATTTACATGGTATCACGATATCACCAACAATCTGATAGTATTGCCTGAACTAACTGCCTCTGGTCCCATCTGAGTATAAGCATGTGCACCGATTGGTTGAATTGAGAGAAAGAAGAAAAACAAAATGTCGTGAAATTAGTAACATGTTGTTCAACCACAGTACTTCATTCCTGTAAAAACATAAAAAAAGTGCTGAATCCTAGAAACAAAGTACGATTTAGTACTCAAAGAATGCAAAAATAGTTCCAGACTTCAACGAGTCTACAACTGTTCTAGAATAGAGTTCTATTTAGCACAACCCTATGCATGAATAAAATGGGAGAAAATACCAGGCATCACCATGGTGACCTGGCATCTGGGATTTGTCAGGACCTGGACAACAGTGATCTCAATCTTAATTTTACAAAGGCTGCATTATTCATTGGCCTAAGTTATGCTTACTCTTAAAGTTCTTATAATAGGTGATTACATTAAACATACCTACAGAACATTATAGAATGCTGGAGTTTGTTTCTGCCTTGATATTCATATACTGAAGTAATAATAATATTTTTTTGTTGCTCAAACAGACTAAATGTCTAGATCTTTATACAGATGTTAGACCTTTCCACAGACGTATATGAGATGATACAATTTTAGTTTAACCCAGTTCATCGTAACTTAAGCTGTCACACCACAATGCATGCTTGATGCTACACAGAGTGAATAAAGACCATCAAATCTTGATTTTCTAAACTACAACCACAAAGTCCAGTTATAAATAATACAGAAATTTCAAAAACTGTGTATAAATTGCTCAATGCACTCATTTTACAAACACCTCAAGAACTGCTGCACAACTACAAGAGTCTGGCAACAGGTCCTAAATTTTGTCAGTTGTGTAACTTTTCACATTTCATATACAAGATCTCTAAACACCAAACCAAAAACTATACCTTGGGGCCAAGTCATCAAAAATGTGTTTCATATACAAGAGTGATATAATCTCTAAACACCAAACCAAAAACTATACCTTGGGGCCAGTCATCAAAAATGTGTTGGGCAATGTCTGCTGCTGAATCACTTGGAGTGAAAATGAATTCCTTTGTCTTCCCTGTTACTAAGATAAGTCTTAAATTGATCTATAAAGGAAAAAACAAGTTATTGATTAGTGATATTTTCATTAATGTAGTTAAATTCTATTTGAAGGAAATTTCAAAGGCCGGGCAATGATTTATCTTGGTGTGTATAATAAGCTTCATCTATCTGAGGACTCCATACTATCTAAAATAAACAGTGATATACTAATACAGAACAAAATTATGCAAAATATTCATAAAACAAAAGAATTTACAACTGTATCCATTTCAAATCAGATCAACAAAGCTACTGTTAAACATTGATATGTTTACAACATCCATGTCAAAACAGGGTTAGATATTTAATTTACATTATGCCATAATGCTAATGAACAAGGGTTTCTTAAATATATTTCATTTCATTACTTAAGAAGAGCAGCTTGAAACCTAAATAAAACAAAATTTTGTAATTCTTCTTCATTTAGAAAATGTTAATGACAGGTTTATGTACACTTTTTCTTCTTAAACATCTATCACAATAAATATGTCACTATAATATTACCTTATAAACATTTTATGGTTGAACTCAGCAAGAACTAACAGAATTCATGTCAAGAATTGTTATACTTCCTATTTTTCCACCCTCTGTTCACAGTCAATCAGCTTCATGTTTTACAAAACCTGGTCTTCCTCCTTCCCCATCCCCCATGTTCACAGTCAGTCTTCCTCCTTCCTCACCCCCTGTTAACAGTCCATTAGTATTCCTACTTCCTCATCCCCTGTTCACAGTCAACGATTCTTCCTATTTCCCCATCCCCTGTTCACAGTCAGTGAGTCTTCCTATTTCCTCATCTCACGCCTTGTTTATAGTCCATCAGTCTTCCTACTTCCTCACAATCAATCAGTTGCATGCTCTACAAAACTCCTGTTCATATGATAAACTAACAAGTTCAAACATTTGTCTTACACCCTCTGTTAGGACAAATCGTAGCACTTAATCTGACCAAGTCTGATAATGTTTCCTATCATGAAACTCAAGTGAGTGAGATATTAACTGTTGTTTCCAAGTTTTGGGGCACAAAGCAATAGAGGTTACATGCATCAGATAACTATTTTTATTTAAAACAATAAAGAAATGAA
Organism: Limulus polyphemus; assembly: GCF_000517525.1. Taxonomy (NCBI): domain Eukaryota; kingdom Metazoa; phylum Arthropoda; class Merostomata; order Xiphosura; family Limulidae; genus Limulus; species Limulus polyphemus. The sequence goes on from NW_013674001.1 coordinate 17,548, forward strand.
ATATAAAAATAAATATACACCTTAAAAGGTTAAAACATTAAACAGATTATAAAGTGCCTATGGAATGAAAAAACAGTTACAAACATTATAAAGTTGGACTTTACAAATGGATAAACATAGATGACAATGAAAAGTGGACCGACTGTTTCTGAATATCCAAGGGAACTGGACGAGAACAAATCTCAAGTGATTCCAGAGCCTTCACAGAGTTAAACAAACCAGTATAATGTACCATACCTTATGTGGGGAACAGGTGATTGCATACAAACACTCAGCAGTAAATAAAGAAACAGTAGAAAGAATCCTGTAAGCAACAACTCGTTGCAACAGGTCATGGAAGACACCACAGAAAAATCTGTAAAAGTTAATGTGGAAGGATGGCTTGAGAGATGTTCAGTAAACAGAATTCAGAAATATCACATTTCTTCAGCTGACTCAAGAAAGATCTCAATACTAGTAATCCATGGATCAGCAATGTTATCCACTGTCAAGCCCAACTCATCACAATACAAATAATCCATGGATCAACAATGTTATCCACTGTCATGCCCAACTCATCACAATACTAATAATCCATGGATCAGCAATGTTATCCACTGTCATGCCAACTCATCTCAATACTAACAATCCATGGATCAGCAATGTTATCCACTGTCAAGCCCAACTAATCACAATACTAATAATCCATCGATTATCAATGTTATCCACTGTCAAGCCCAAATCATCACAATACTCATAATCCATGGATTAACAATGTTATCCACTGTCAAGCATAACTCATCATAATACTAATAATCCTGGATCAACAATGTTATCCACTGTCATGCCCAACTCATCACAATACTAATAATCCATGGATCAGCAATGTTATCCACTGTCAAGCCCAACTCATCACAATACTAACAATCCATGGATCAGCAATGTTATCCACTGTCAAGCCCAACTCATCACAATACTAACAATCCATGGATCAGCAATGTTATACACTGTCAAGCCCAACTCATCACA